>NC_092333.1:186832500-186835000 GCF_046630445.1 Rutidosis leptorrhynchoides
CCTCATGGAATTTGAGATTTCCAATGAGTTCATCAAGCGACAATTTCTCCAAGTCCTTTGACTCATCTATTGCCGTCACTTTTGGTCTCTATTTGGAGGGTAAAGCTCTTAAGAATTTATGAACATATTGCTTGTTCGTGTAGATAGTACCTAGAGCCTTCAAACTTGAACAAATATTGTTAAATCTAGAATAAGCAATATCAATTTTATCATCATCCGATATAACAAATTGTTCATATTGAGCCACTAGTAGTTCAATTTTATTTTCAATAACTTGCACATTTCCTTGATGAGTAACTATTAAACTATCCCATATTTCCTCTGCATTTTTAAGCATAAATACCCTTTCATATTCTTTTCTATGCAAGACATTGAATATTACTATTATAGCTAGGTAGTTTTTTACTACATCCGTTTTATGTTCTTTTGATCAATTTTCCTCGAGCACAGTTATCCTAGTTTTCATATCCTTACTTAGTGTGAATGGGACATAATCGCCCTTAGTAATAATGTTCCAAACATCTATATCTTTAGCACGAACATATGTTTCAAATCTTTGTTTCCAATAATAAAATCCTCCACTTTCAAGTAGTGGAGGTCTTTGCATAGAGGAACCTTCACTATAGCTCAAGTTCTCAAATTTTTGTTCCATGATCTTTAACTCAAAAGTTTGCGAAAATTAATTTTTATCTCAAAAATAGTAATTTTAGTAAAACGTTTAGAGCAACCGCTCTGATACCAATTGTAAGTAACTAAAGGGGGTGAATAGTTACTTAGTGTAAATTTAAAAACTTTTTCCGATTTAGAACTTGAGATTAATATAATGTGATTTGAATAGTTTGTTCACAAGTATAATAAATAAGTAGATAAAGGATAAGAGAACAAACACGGAGATTTATAGTGGTTCGGGAAGATATTAACTAATCTTCCTTAATCTGCTCATCAATTCTAACGAATTAAGAATTAGTTTCACTATGAAGCCCCAAACTCGGTGGAGTGTCCGGATACAACACTAGCTCCTTGATAAGCCGCAACTTATGAACCCTTACGTCCCGTTGAAGAATTCACAATCACCAAATGCTCTTACCACAAGATCCTAATGCTATCACTAAGTGAAACCTCACTTATCTTCTAGATCCCTTTAAGAAGATAATTTACAAGTAAACTCATAATTAAGTTTACACACACTCTTGCTTGAATCACTCTAAATTGATTACAATGAAATTTGAATGATATCAGTAAATATATTGAAATGTAAGTGCAAGAGGTGAGTTTTCAAGTGCTCCAAGGTTTGGCTTTTATAGGCAAGAGAAATTCAAACCCGGATAACTGCGGCTCACCCCACGGTCGATCGTGGGTCGACCGTGTAGCCCTATTCTCTGAATTTTGTAGCCGTTTGAGATCTTTTTACTTTGGATTTTTCCCTTATTAGATGGCTGCAATTAGATGCGAAAAACATCTGAAAAGACCTGCATTACCCTTTTTGTTTGGTAGAAATTCTTTGAAGTTGACCTTGGCTTGAAAGGGGTAAGTGACTTTGTACTAGAAGGGTGTCATTGATTCCCTTTTAAGGCAAATACAGAATTTTGATCACATGACAACAATATGCTTCCAAACTTCAAGTCACAAGTCTTCAACTCTTTTGTCACTACTAGTTTTGCAAGTATGTGCTCTTATTGGTTACTTGCAAGCTTCCAATTTAGACTACCTTGTTTTTATGTGAAGTCTTTTAGGAGTTTACCCTAAACTCTTATTAAACACATAATTAGTACTTAATGGTTAATCAAGTGGAGAACATCTCTTTAATTGGGACTTAATGACCATCTTTAAGTTTTACTATTTTCAATTAGATTTATAAAAATATACTTTGAAAAAGAACTTTTAGCCATACTTGAATGTTTAACATTTATCATAAGTTAAAAGTGTCATTAAGGTGTCAATAAGTGTGATTAACCAAGAATAGTGTTGTAATGACCAAAACTCATTTGAATATGAAGAAGGCAACTATTCTAAGTATGTTTAAACATGTTTTGTAAATTATAGATGCCCCGAAGTAGTCAAACATTTTTCGATCAAAAATCAGACAGTGGGTATCTGCAGTTAACCCACGGCTGACCGTGGAGTCGAGCGTCTACCTTGTTTCGAAGAACAAAGGTATAGGGTATCCACGGTCTGGCCTACGATCGACCGTGGACCGACCGTGCTCCGTTAATGTGTTTTCAAATAACTTTTTTGACTTATCGGTTTTGTGTTTTGGTCATTTGCTAGAGATTGTGTTGGATTATGAACGTGTGTTGTTCTATACCTTGGTGTAAGCACACGAGACTTGGTGTCATCATCAAAAAAAATTATTTAACATTTGAATATTAATATTTGATTACTAACCAACATTCTGGTTAATTCATGTCACGTGTCAACTCTTTTAATCTGTTACGTGTCAGTCTATCAGTTATTTTCATCTATTTTCTAATTTAATATAATATACATAGGTCGTTACTTA
>NC_092333.1:186840000-187090000 GCF_046630445.1 Rutidosis leptorrhynchoides
AAACGTACAAGTTAAACTCCAAGTGGTTTAATTTATTGATGATCAACATCTAAATATTAACAAGAGTACAAGTTGTGGAACGTAAAGTACAAGATATTAAAGCATACGAAAAGACGTTCGAGAAACCGGAACCGAGACATAAACCGGGAGTAAATGTACGAGACAACGGAGCTAAAATTACAAGTCAACTATGCACAAGAATATAATATAATATATATATATATATATAATTAATATAAATTATATATATATATATATATATATAATATGTCGACAAGCAAGAAAACAAAAAATATGTGAGCTGGATCTGACGGCCATGCGATCGCATGGGAAATAGGCATAAAACCCATGCGAGTGCATGAGCCCATGCGAGTGCATGAGCCCATGCGAGTGCATGAGATTTGCACTAAAACCCCATGCACTCGCATGGGCATCAGAATCAGAAAATATGCCTATAAATACCAGGCTTCTGCTCGACGAAAAAACACACCTTTTTACCATATCATATTACTCCCTCTGTATAATATATATATATATATATATATATATATATATATATATATATATATATATATATATATATATATATATATATATAGTTTAGTTTTATATTAGATTAGTTTGGGTAATGTAAAGGTTATTTTACGGGTTTTGAAGTCGAAGTTCTGTCAGTGTAACACTACGCGATAAATAATCAATGTAAGTTATGTTCTCCTTTTTAAAATTAATGTCTCGTAACTAAGTTATTATTATGCTTATTTGAGCCGAAGTAATCGTGATGTTGGACTAAATATTAAAACGGGGTTATTGAACTTTGAACCATAATTGGGGTTTGGACAAAAGACCGACACTTGTGGAAATTGGACTATGGCCTATTAATGGGCTTTATATTAGATTAACTAAATGATATCTTGTTAATTTAATATAGAGATTTATAATTTGACGTATCTATATATAACCACATACGCTTGACTGGGTACGGTGGGCGGGATATTTATAAATACTAATGATTATTCATTTAACCGAACACGGGGATGGATTAATAGTCAATGGACTCATTAAAATAGGGGTAGATTACATTCAAGGGAAATTGGTGTAATTGTTAATAAAGTATTAAAACCTTGGGTTACACGCAGTCGATAACATGGTGTAATCATTAACAATGTATTAAGACCTTATTATGGTTTAAATCCCCAATTATTTGGAATATTTGACTTCGGGTATAAGGTTAATTTGGCAAAGACCCTCGCACTTTATAATTATGACCGATGGACTATTATGGACAAAACCAGATGGACTTATCAAATAATCCAGGATAAAGGACAATTAACTCAGGATAATAAATTAAAATCAAAACGTCAAACATCATGAGTACGGAAGTTTAAATAAGCATAATATATTTTATTTTATATTTCCTCGTACCTTTATTTATTGTCATTTTAATTATTATTATTTATTTTATCGTTAGTTAAATATGGTCATTTACTTTACGCTTCGCTTAAAATATAAAATCGATAAACTAGTCATTAAACGGTAAACCCCCTTTTATAATAATAATAATTGTAATATATATATATATATATATATATATATATATATATATATATATATATATATATATATATATATATATATATATATATATATATATATATATTGTACAAATATAGTTATTTAAAATATAGTGTAAAGTAAGTCGTCTCCCTGAGGAACGAACCGAACTTACTAAAAACTATACTACTCTACGATTAGGTACACTTCCTATAGTGTTGTAGCAAGGTTTAGGTATATCTCATCTGTAAATAAATAATAAAACTTGTGTAATTTGTATCATATTTCGTAGTAAAAAATAATAGTATTTGGTACACCACCACTCGCACATCAAACTACGTTTTACAGTGAGATTAAATGAAATATTATCTAAGAAATTTAAAGAAAAAATTAGTAAGGAAAAAAATAAAAACAAGTGGATAATATAGCACATAGGCAAAGTCCTACTGTATTGTATAATACAACTAGAAGTTTAAGTAGTGATCAAAAAAGTGATTTGATAAGTATGGGATTTGAGAGCTTATTAGATTTTAAGATTAAATCACTTCCAGGGAAATTGTCATTGTGGTTAGTCGACAAGTTTGATGCAAAAAGTTTGAATCTTGATTTAGGTCCTGTTGAATTAAAGATTACTAAAGAGGACGTTAATGAAATTCTTGGTTTTCCAATTGGAGGTATAGTTGTAAAAGAAGTATAACGATTAGAAAAGTCAATAAATGATTTATTGAATAACTTTAGGAATGATTACCAGGACTGATATCAAAGGGGTATTCAAAGAATATATGTTGGGAAATTACAAGAATCAATTTTGAAACTCAAAAAAGGAGGTGATAGGTTTAAGCTTGAGATGTTGATAATGATTATGACTATTATGGCTGAAGGCAATTCTAATTCAACTGTAAACCAAAGATTTATTTCATCAATATCAAAATTGCAGGATATTGCCAATATGGATTGGAGTGAGTATGTGATTGACTACCCTAGAAGAAGTAAGGACAATTGGAAAAATGATGCATCTAACACTTGGTATACTGGTCCTCTTTCATTTTTGGTGGTATGTAACTATATATTGTTTTATATTTTTAATTCTAAAAAATTCTATCAATGTTCCTACAACAAGATTCAAATTTTTTACTTTTATATTTATGACAACTATGGTATGTTAGTAAGACATCAAACGTGTATGAAGATTCGAAGTGTACAAAACCAGAAATGTTAAAATGGACAACTCAAATGTTGATTGAAAGAGAAGATGACGAATACAAAAATGGTGGATTTGGTAATGAAACAATATTAAACTTCATAAAAAACAAATTTTATTATATAGCCCACCTACTTCTAGCTCTTACATACAAGAAGACCAAGAAGGTATGTTATTATCTAAAATTAATTATGACAATATGGTTAAAATGTAACTATTACCTATTATGAACAATAAATTTAAAAAAAAAATCCAACTGTAGAAGATGAAGAAAAGGTTGAACTGGAACAAGACGAAGAAAAAGAAGAAAACGAAGAACAAAGAAATACAAATCACGAGTTACTTGAAGATACATCTGAGGTACATACTTTATATTTTTGTTTATTTAATTAAAAAATTTTGATTTTAATAATTTTTAAAAAATATCAATTCATTCAATATTGCTTTTAATCCAGTTCGATTGTCTTCATATCCGAAAATTTTATGATATGGCTATTCAAAAGAATGATGATCTAATAAACCAGATGGAGAAGACACTCATGAAACATGGCGATAATGAAAATGTGTATGTCGTAATTGAAGAAATTAGGGCTACAATGATAACAGATGTACTTGATAAAAAAAAGTTAGATATGATGCTAGTAAGAAAAGATGTGGATAGAAACATTGAGGAAAGAGTAATTAAGGCCATGAATGATATTGAGAAAGAATTACCTTCTCCCCCAGATAGTATATTTGAAGAAATAGGAAAATTCGCAGATTCAATTTGTAAAAAAAATATCATGAGTAACAAAGTTTGCAGAAGAAATTCTTTTTGTTACCAGTGCTAGAAATTGACAAAGTTGGAACATCGACAAAACATACATCTGAAATTTTTGATGGGGTTATAAAAGATAAAGAGATAAGAGTATCACCCTAATTCAGTGGTTTTGGGTTTTCAAAGGAAAAGGAAGAATGGAGAGACAAACTTTGTCATTGAGAAATAAAAGTGACCAAGAATATGTTGATAAATTTGGTGAAGATGCACAATTGTTTTCTGTACCCATTGTTAGTAAAGGTTTGAAAAAGAAAGTTGAAGCCGAAACAAAATTTCATGAAAAGAGATTGATCTGTTTGTAGAAAAAAAGTCAAAAAAAGTCAACAAATCTTATCCATATTCTTGATGATACTAGTACAATCGTGGATATTAACAGAAAACTAACAGAGTTTGAAATTAAATTGGCATCGGCAATGTTTTTGGGTTCAGTATATGAACAGTAAGTATTCATAACTGTAAAACAATCTATTAAAATTAATTATTAATTTTATAATTTAATTAATTTTTATTTTCAGTGAATTTGTGTTCATCAGCAAAAATGGAGTGGAAATAACTGCTATTCTAATGCAAAGTATTATGTCAAATTCAAATGTTCACGTCGGTGTAATTGAGGCATGGGCATCGATTCTGAATTTCCAGTAACTAACCAACAAAACTTCTCTTAAAAGACTAATATGTCACACAAGATTTGTAGTAAGTTTACATTATAAAAAATAGTTATTAGAATTATAATAACTTGATTAAAATTAATAAAAAGTTATTATAAAATGTTTGATACAGACCGATGAAATCTTCAACGCGTTTAAAAATCCATTGAACTGTGATAATTGTCTGCCATACTTTAATAAAGAAATGGATGAATGGATTACGAAGTTTCCGATTTCAATTGCAGAAATTGATGTTGTAAGTTTTATAATTTTTTTAACTACTTAAATTTAATTTAACTTTTTATGTTTCAGATAATAGTCGTTAATTTATATTTTTCGGGTATTTTTCCCTATTTTGTTAAACAAACTTATTACTTGACATGCTTCAATTTGCGGACATCAAAGTGTTATGTTATTGATAATATTTTAGATGAAGAAGGACTGGAAGACGTTTATAGACATGTAACTGAATATTTGGTAAGAAAATCATCGTCTAGAATCTTTTATATATCTTAGTAGTTTTAAAAACTATGTTGAAAACTCGGAAAAGTCAGACGAGTACTTAGTTATTTACAAAGTTGACCAAAAATTTAATGTTTGTCCAAATTTAATTGAGTTTTACTAATTTTGACTTATAATAAGCAACTTTGACCGAACTTGGTCTAGAATTTGATAAGTGTAAAATTTCACTGAGTTTGAACAAAATTGACTAAGTTTGACCCATAAATACTACTAACTTGAATTGAATGATTTTAAATATATGGTTTATTTTTTATAATATTTTATCTAATATAATATGAAAATATACTTTTAAATTTGTTTTCTTTTTGAATTATCACAGATGGAGGGTTTAATGTTTTATTGTGCTGAAAAGAAACATCCAAACTCCAAAATAATTTTATTTCAAACTTTCGAGAGAATGAGGATGCCATGGAGAACAAAAAAAAATTCAGTTGACTGTGGAATTTTTATGATGAGGCATATGGAGACGTTTATGGGGACTGCAATGTCAAGATGGGTGTGTGGATTCAAAAAAGAAGCAGATATTCAAAAGGAACAACTTAATAACCTTAGATGGAAATATCTAGCCAAAATTTTAAATTCAAAACACAACACGCAACATTTGAAGACACCTGACATTCTTCAAAATTTTGATGATTTTACACTTGCCTTTCAAGAGGCATTCCCAAACAAAACGTTGTGTAATATCAAGGCAAGGCTGGAAAAACATGCATAAGAAAAAAATTGAAAAATGTATTTTTTATGTTATCTTGTTATTAGAAAAGACGGATATGGATATGAGGATTTATACTTTGTCTTTATGTATTGATGTTTGTATGTTTGTACTTGATGTTTTAATAGATATAATGTTTAGAAATGATCGTATTTTTGGTAAAAACAACCTTAGCGCTGCAAAGATCGTCTCAGAAATTCAATCTAAGTGCTTGGAATGGATTAATTGTCGTTGAAAAAAGGCTCTTTAGATTGGTTAACTTGGATATCTAATCCCACTAGTTTCGATGTTGTTCACCTAAAAGATGGTATTGGTTGATGGTAGGTTTTTTATGCCGGATTCTCTTGGGTTCTCCTTGGTCCGGGTCTAAGTGGATTAGTGTAGAATACTTTGTCGCTGAGTTTTCAGCACTGTATCTTGATTCCTAATCCGGCTTGTCATATACAAGTTGATCCACCCAAGGTGCCTCGTTAGATGAATGCTTTTTCCTACCTCTAAAAAACCATACTATGTTCATAATCCTCTCGTGTCTTTTACTTTTATCTTTGTTCCCGCACTAAGTATTCGAGCCTTTGTAATTATAGTATAGTGTTCTATCGCGTTTCGTTGTAATTGAGTCTTCGGACTCTCCATGCTGTAACTTCTGTTATTTTTTCTAATAATATTTTTTGTTGGCTTTAAAAAAAAAAGATATAATGTTTCATTTTAAATCTTATTGTTTGAAAGAAATATATTGTTCAAATTTAAATTGAAAAGTGCTTGAATATATATTTGGTTTTTTTTCCATTTTGCCCATACAAGCACAGGTAAAAATGTACAAGTGCTTGAATGTTCAATTAAAACAATTAGATAATGAATATAATTCAGCAATTTAAGACCTACATTTTAAATCTACAATTTCTGTTCTAAAATTACTGTTTTACAATTTACAATTTAAGTTCTACAAATTATGTTCTACATACAAACTCTTACAATTTAATTTCGAATTCTGGTACAAATCTCAAAACAAACTGTAAAAATTTGTACATGTTCTACATTTTTTCTGTTCTACAAAATAATGTTTGTATAAATTTATGTTCTACATTTCCAATTTTCATCTTTTTTTCTATTTTGATCACTTTTGTTCACCCGCCATTATTTTGCTCGAATGTCAACAATTTGATTTAATTTAAACTTTAATGTTCCAATTTGTATATAAATGTTCGAATTTACCAAAAATGTTCAAATTTAAATATTATTGTTCGAATTTAATAAAATTGTTCGAATTTAAAAATTTGTTCGAATTTAAAAACATTGTTCGAATTTAAAATATTGTTCGAATTTAAAAAATTGTTCGAATTCAAAAACTTGTTCGAATTTCAATTATTATTCTTTAACATGTATAGTGTAGAACAGTTAATTGTAGAACATATACATGTAGAACAAGAATTTTGTTATAATCTAAACTTTATGTTCGAATTTTAAAAATTGTTCGAATTTAAAAAATTGTTCGAAATTGAAAAATTATTTGAATTTAAAAAATTGATTGAATTCAATTATTATTCTTTAACATGTATAATGTAGAACAGTTAATTGTAGAACTTGTAAACGTAGAACAACAATTTTGTGCTAATTTAAACTTTAATGTTCTAATTTTAAAAAATGTTCGAACTTAAAAAATTGTTCGAATTTGAAAAATTGTTCGAATTTAAAATATTGTTCGAATTCAATTATTATTCTTTAACATGTATACTGTAGAACAGTTAATTGTAGAACTTGTAAACGTAGAACACCAATTTTGGGCTAATTTTAACTTTAATGTTCGAATTTGAAAAAATGTGTTCGAATTTGTAAATTTGTTCGAATTTAAAACTTGTTCGAATTTCAAAATTTGTTCGAATTTATAAAATTTTGTTCGAATTTATATAATTGTACTCTAACATGTAGAAGGTTAAAATGTAGATCAAGGAAATTAAATGTAGAAGATAAAATATTAATTGTAGAACACTTAATTCTTAGTTACTTTCTGTATACTGCATGCATTTGTAATCATGCAACTCTTGTACATAAATATTATTTTAAATAGAATTAAGTATGATAGTAGGTACAAAAAAAACAACATCATTTCATTTAATAATATGTAAATACATAAGAAAGGTTGCATGCTAATTGAGTTTAAAATAACTAAAATATTAGATATGGTTGTGACACTAATAAAGTAATAGAGTACACTAATAAGTACATCATACAACGAATCTTGATGCATAAAAAGTCCTTGCAATTCTAGAATGGTAGTCTTTTGTCATTGCTTGGGAATCATCATCAAATGCATAAGAAAGGTTGCATGCTAACCTCTCCATGTGAATACACACCCATACACCGCAATCGCCAAAAATTCCTTTTTTTGGTACTTTCATCAAACTGTGCGTAGATGGCATGATTATTTCCTTTGATGATGTGTAGTCAATTGATTTAAGAAAATCAGGAGACTATTGACTAACATTCTAACTAGGTTACAACGTGATTCAGTACTACTACAATCTGGAAAACTATCATAAAGTTCAACATGAAAATCACTTAGATCAAGCACCAATGAGATCCAATGTTTAATTGTTGTTAAAAGCATAGGAAATAGGACCTACAAAAAACAAACGTAAAAACACATAAAATAGTAGTTTTGATATTAATTGATGCATTACTTTATATTAAAACATTACCTTTCCACACTGTGACCAGTTAGTATATTCAGGTAGCTTACCATCAGCAAAACTAGTGATAGGACTGACATGTTTTGGATCTTTAGTTTTATTTCTTTTGAAAGTCACCATCCACCTTATAAAATCCTCTGGCATGATTGTATATTGTTTCATTGTTCCAAAAAATCCAGTGTCCAATTCAGATTTCCTTTTGATCCACAACAAGATCATATTCCCCCAACCATTAATGTGCTGCAAAAAAAATAAAAAATTAATATGTATTTAATTTTTTTTAACAATTATGCCACAAAAAGAAAATTTAGCTACTTACTAAAGTACTAAGATACCCGCTATCACACCCCCAGTTAGGGCCTGGGCGAAATGTGACTTAATATCAAAATATACCAACATATTATAATAACGAGAACAATACTAAATGAGAAAGTTAAACTTTATGGAGTACGCAGCGGAAAATGAAATGTAATTACAAAGGAGTAAAGTAAATGTTTAAATGCGATAATCTCTTGATCCTATGTCCAAGTAGCATCACATAAGCAGTAGATAAGTAAGCTTGAATCAAACAGCACCTGAGATAAAACATGCTAAAGTGTCAACCAAAAGGTTGAGTGAAGTTCATAGGTTTAACAAAAGTTTGACCGTTGTTTTAGACCACAAGATTTAGTTTGTAAAGTTGATCTCCCACAGGATCAAAAAGTTATGCCAAAGCGTGATATTTAGACTAAACGTTCAAGTTTGCCCCATGACAAGTTGTGTCTGTCCTTGTCGGTTTAATTTCATTATCAAGTAATATAAAGACTTAGTCAAATGTATCGGGGACGTTACTCCCGATAGGCCTACCCCCAATAATTAAGCATGCAGCAGCAATTAAAAATATCACTGTAGGGACTTAGTCGGACATAGCCGGGTATAGCATAGTTTAACAGTTTGGTACTTGTGTCTAAATTGTAAAAAGTAAAAACAGCATGTGTCTCACCCCAAGTAAAGTAAGTAAGTTTACTAGTAATAAAGAGGGGCTATGAATTCACCTTAAATAGCAGTTGAAGTATTCCACGCAAGAAGGAAAGTAAAGCAAGTAAGTGATCTGGATATCAACCTAGAGGTATAACGTTTGATTAGTTAATTTCTAACTGACATAAAGTATGTTTATTAATATAGCAACTATATTGACAGTGACGGTTTTTGAGAAAAGTTCCTATTTCTCAAAAGTTTCTATTTTTGGAAACTTACTATTTATGGAAAGCTTTCACTTATTGTAAGTTTCTAGTTTAAAAAATGTTCGGGTTATAATTCTTAACAAAGATGTTGTACAATCTCGCCCAAACTTCATTGCTAACATGCAAGTCACTCGAATGATCTATTGTTACCGAGTAGCCCAGGATCTCTTGACCAGAATCTAAGTCTTGGCATTCGAGATCCACAAGCGTCCCATAATGGTAACAAGGATCACCCTAGGCCACAAGTAGCGGTGATGTTTGTAGTCTTTATACGCTATCTTTAATTATAACCTTCACGTTAGGTGCGTATATACATATATATATTCATTAATTCGATTTTAATTTTAATTCCTATATATTAATTCATAAAAATACTTTTGTAATTTTTAGTAACATATATTACTAATTATAACATGTTATTTATTTTATTTTTAATTGCATATAATTTATAACATTATTTACATGTTTTGGTAAAAAATAAAATAATAAACGAAGTAAAAAGTAAAAAGTAAAAGTAAAAAATAAGAAAAGAATACTTACTAGTAGTAATTCTTCAAAGAGAGAATGAGAGAAATTTTGGTGTGAGTTTGAATGAGAAATGAGGGGTATTTATACTTGAAAAAATTAGGTAAAAAGAATAAAATAATTAAAAGAAAAAGAAATATTTTATTTTTTAATCGGATTTTAAAAATTCAAAAGTATTAAATGTTAGGTCATGGGATAATGCACAAAATAAAATAATAAAAGTAGTTTTTCCATTATAATTTTTTAATTAAAAAGTATTTTATTTATTTATTTATTTTTTAAATTCATTTATTTTAAGGATTTTTTTTATATAAATAAACAAATTGATTCAGTGTTTTTCCAAGAATATATGTCAATATTGTTTTTTTATTTAATTAATAAATACAAATTTTGCATAAAAATAATAAATAATTCGGTATTTTGTATTTTTAATAATAATTATGATTTTAATTATTAAACTATAGTTTTAGTAAGTTTGTAAATATTATTACATTTATATATAATTGGATTTATTATATAGTTAAATATATAATACATTAACTAAATAATAAAAGTGATACAAAGTTTATATACTTAGTTAAATTATGTCAAATTATATAAATTAATAATATAATATTTATTTAAGCGTACATTGTTGACTAAAAATTACTATTCGGTTAATATTTAATTGTTTATAACAACCCTTAATACATATAGTCAGGCAGATAACCCTAGGGTTAATTTAGTAAATTTAGAAGTCGAAAAGTGAGGGTTGTTACACCCGCTTTCAACTGTTCCATCCAATCGTCCCAAGAAATCTTTATCGTTGTATATATATTTATTATTTTGCTTGATAAACATGGAAAGAAAATCAAAACTATCATTCTTTTCTAAATCATTTACTGTTGAAGGTCCTGGATGCAATTTCTTGTAATCAAAAGAATCTAACGGAGGATATAGACCACCTTCCTTGTTCATCAAACTTTCAAATATTTCAATAATATCAATGTCGGCGATTTTGAGATTTATGATTATCCTACATTTGTATATGTTCAATGCTTTAGCTTCCTGTTTAACAACAACTTTCTCATCTTTAATAATACTTGTAGTAGTCTCTAATTCTTTCTATTTGTCTTCAACAACCATCTTCTCATGGGTAATTAAAGTATTATTCTTGTTTGCTTTTTTCAACTCGCTCACTGTGCCGAAAGGTGATCTTTTAACATATGTGGCTTTCCCATCTCTATAGCTCCTTCTTAACATTGGTGTCGCTACCTATACATTTGTATCAAACGGTTTTAAATCATTTACTATTGGTATGGATCCAGATACATAACCATCGAAATAGTCTTCATCGTCCTTTAAAAAAATTTAAAAACAATGTCAAACATTCAGTTAAAGCACATAAAAAAATTTCAGCCTGTAACTTAAAAAATAAAAAATATAATAAAAAAAGGGTAAAACAAAATACACTAGTATACTAGTAGCTACCTCAAAACTTTATTAGTATACAGTTTAAACTTTTGAAAAAAAGAAAGTATAGTATTGGTTACCTCAATCTCTTGAATTTTGAACTATGAAACTATCTCCAATTTTTCAATCCTTTGCTCCAGTTGTCTTATGATTTTCTTATCTTCATCTTTTGATTTTTTCAATTCTTTAATTAATTCACTATGTGCATTAATTTTCGAATCTTGTTCATTAATTCTATGTTGAAGTGAGGCTATAATGTGACTCGGATCTTTATTTTTATCGTCATTACATTGCCCAAATTGTGTTTCATTTGTTTCATTTGTCGCCTTCTCTTCATTTTTTTCATTTGTCGCCTCATCTTCGTTTGTTACAATCATTTCATCTTCTGTCCGAATAATTTCAACTTGATGATCTCCGTTTTAAAAAAAAATTCATACTATCAATCCACCACTTGCAACTAGACTCATGTTTTGTGCTAATCAATTCTTGTAGTGGCAATTGATCTATTGTACAATTCTCCTGTGAACAAACAAAAAAAGATTATTTATTTTAAGAAAAAAATAAAATAAAAATATTGTATTTGTGTTGATCCATTGACAACCCAACAAACATTGCTAGTTACTCTAGGAAAAATCAAAATAAACTATAAGACGAGCAAAAACAAAATTTAAGCAAAAAAATTGTAGAACTCAAAATTGTTCTAATGTTTTTCATCATGATGTTCTCCAACACGTTCTACATTATGTTTTCTTTATTTCAAAATATAAAAATAAATTGTAACCTGTGTTTCCATCAGCTTGAAATAGTGATTGAATTTCGTTATCTTTTTCTTCCTCTTCCATTGTATTCCACGAGGTAGTTCGTTGACAACGTCCTTGACGACTGTTTTGACAGCATAGGCAGAAATCCTATTGTGGAAATTGTAAATTATATGTAAACTTTTACTTTAAATGCCCACGAAAACCCAGCTAAATCATATGTCACGGTAGAGTCCATATCCTTTTTAATTGTTTTGGTTCTTAAAACATTAAACGTGTGCATCCATATGTATGAACCCCATGAAAACTGGTTCATTAAATTTAAGTCATCAAGTAAATGAAGAAAATTTATATCTATCATGTCTCGTGCCATCTTCCCAAGAAAGCATTCTTGAACTAACGATACAATAGCTACACGCACACAATCCTCATCACTTCCTTTACCATTCCCAGAAAAAAAAAGTCTTTGTCATTTATCAATTTGACAAAATGTTCAACCTTAAATCAATTGTTAGTGTGATTTTTTAATACACGTGATGCAAATCTAGGCATAGTTTTAGCCTTATCTCCCCCAACATAATGTTTAAAATTAGCGTTCGGCCTAAAACGCATACCAGTTACCAAACAAAACTCATGTCTACCACATCTAATATTGTAATCATAAATCTCTTTAAACCAAATTCTTCTGGCTCCTCTTTTAGTTTGCATTCATCTGGTCGAGAAATCTGATTTTGGAGTAAAAAGTGGATATAACCAGGGTCGGTGTAGAGACACTTTATATCTAACCAATAACTAAAGCAAGTGTTGTTGAAAAGTTTTCTTTGTTGAGTAGTTAGTCTAATCTTAATTTGTTTAATTCTACTCAGCTTGTTCCGACATGTTATTTTTGCTTCAAAACAATACCCCTCCAGTAACTCATGTTTATAAAACAAATGTCATGCTCAATTTGTCAAACACATATCGAAAAACAGAAAACGTATGCTATAAAAAGTTATATTTGTAATTATGCTTGACGAATAGTTAGCATAGATTCAAACGAAAATTGTAGAACATTCATATACAAAAAAGATCATTTATAACAAACATGTACAAAAGATCATTTAACACAACATGAAAGTTACGAATAAATACAGTTAGGACTCATATACAAATGATGATTGTTGCAACATCAAAGCATCTAAATAAATTCACACGCATTCACCATAAACTACAGTGCAAAAATAACATGTATACAAGGTGTTCGATGAAATGATTGACACAAATTCTATGAAAAAATCATCAAAAAAATTCAGGAATCTTATAAAAGCGTTTATATATCAACAATATAATAAATTAACATGCATACAAAGTTATCTTTTACCGTTTATTATTTAACGTTTATTCTTTCATAGATGGCCCACTAATGGGGCCCACCCTACCCCATTCAGCCGAACACTCCAAGGGAAGGAGTGTTTAGCCTTATTTTTCCCCATTTTGAATTTTTGCATTTCATTTTTCCATTTTTCTCATTTAACCTACATTTTAGTATTTGCTCTCCTCTCTTTCTCCTTTCTTGCTGTCGCCATCACTAAACCTAGACATTATCATCATCAATTAATTTCTAACTTGGATCATTCAATTGCTTGCATATTCGGATTGCTCTCTTCATCCTCTACACGATTATATCTTTCTTTTCTCGATTATGGTATAAAACCTAATCCTAACTTTTTCATTTTTACTATTTTTAATGTTATTATGATTGTGTAGTACTTGTTTATTGTTGTATTGATGATTGAATGCGTAGAAATACTCGTTTGTGTACATTTTCGGTTTGATTAATTTTGGACAGTGGACTTTTTGATGAAATCAGTAAACTTAACAGTGTTTTTTGATAAAATAAAGTGTTTAGATAAGTTTCTCTCATAAATACAATTATTTTGGACTTTGGATTCATGTTATTTCGAGTTTCGGATCAAAAGTTATGCTTGATTTAGTGTTTTAATGAAATTAAAATGTAAAAACGAATGTAATCAATTTTAGTCCGACTTTGTGACCATTTTTGGAGTATAATGGATGTACTAGTGGGTTAGTATTTATTATTGGATGAACATTCATGTTCGGGTCATCGAAATCCTAGCCACGGGTCACCCGAAATGGCTAAAACAAGATTTTAAACGGATTAATATTCTAAGTTGGTTCATGGCTATAGGTCACGACTTGTGAACTGGATTTAAGGTGTTCTTGAGTACACTAAGGTGTCGGGTGGTTTGGTTAGACGAGGATATATATAAAATTCAATGAAAAACGACACCCGGGGCTCAAGTTATGACCCGACGAACTTTTAATTAAACTTATGGTTATAAAATTTGAACTTATGTTATAAATAATGATTCTCATTATTATTAAATTACTTATGATATAAAAGTAATTAATTTTAATAAAGACTTATGGTATATATTTATTATATCATTTAATACTTACTTTATGATTTAATTATACTTTTAATTAAACTTATGATTAATAATACTTTTATTATTAATGAAAAATACTTATGATAAGTATTAAACTTATTTTATGAGATTATTATATCAAGACTTATAATAAATATTAATTAATTAATTATTTATTTATTATAAGGCTTAGTTATTATTTAATTATAATTTAATTATTAAATACTTATGGTTTAATAATTATAATTAAAACTTATGATATGATTAATAATTCATTATTAATGAATAATACTTATGATATGATTAAAAATTTATTATTAATTAATAATACTTATATTATGATTAATATTTAATTAATTAATTAAATACTTATGTTATATTAATTATATCATTTAAACTTATGTTAACTTTATAATTCAATTTAATTTAATTAAACTTATGATATGACATGATTAAACATATATGACTTTAAATAACATTATAACTTATATTATTAATATAATTTACACTTTAAAATTCAATGTTGACCAAGGTTGACTTTTGAGTTGACTTTCGGTTGACTTTGACTTTCAGTTGACTTTTGTTGACTTTCTAATTAAGGAAACTTTCCTAAGTTAAAAACTTTTCAAAAATAGAAACTTTCCAAAAAATAGAAAGTTTCCAAAAATGAAAACCTGCTAAAAATAGAAACTTTCTAAAAATAGAAAGTACGTGTTATACGCTGTCCTGATCATACTGAAACATACCGAGTGTTGTTCTATGCTTATTTTGCAACAAGTACTATAGCTCTCATACTAAGACTTGACCTAAGTTAGTTATTTATATCGACCTGCTTTATTTATAGGTCGGCGTTGTGATCATTCTTGATCACTTTACCATTTGATGTTCGCATTTTCTGTGTTGTTGTTTCGTTTACGTTAAGCGGAGTTATAGTCCCATTTTTTTTATTTTAAATCTTTTGGGATGAGAATACATGCAATTTATTTTATTTATTGGACACAAGTGGACATTGGTTTAAATTATTTATTGTGAGTCGAACGAAAATTTTTCCTAATCTGGTAATTTTAATCACTGGTTTCTACTGGTGAATGCGAATCCTATGGATAGATTTATCGGGCCTGACAGCCCCATATCGTGCTATTCGTGCTAGCAGTTACAGACGGAATGTATTAGTACTTCGTATTTTGGAAGATATACATGTTCAGTGTATATTTTTATATTGGTTTTTGTTAAGGGTATGGAGTTGTTAAGTGATTACCAGGTGGCTCACGGGTTAATGAAATAATATTTTATATATTTTCGAAGCATATAATTTTGTGGTCCAAAATGAGTTTTTATGTTTTCAAACATAAATTTTTATGGTTTAAATTAAATATTGTTTGTAATATTAAACCTATAATTCAGTCAACATTTTTGTTGACAGTTTACTCGCATGTTTTCACATGTACTTGATTAATTGACTTCCGCTTTGGTAGAGAGTCTGCATGCATTTTGGCAGATTTTTGTTAAACATTAAACTTTGCATTCTATTTTGGTTTGTTAAATTATGGGTGTTTGGTTGACAATGTTTTGGTCAACTTTGGATATTTTAATATGTTGGGTTTGTTTAAACTACATATTTTGATAAATTTCCTTTATAGAAAATTATTTTAAATAAAGAATGCAATGTTATTTAATAAATTCATTTAGAGTTTCGATCAAGCTATGGGACCAAGTGACGGAGCCGTTAAGGGTACTTGACGGGTCGTCACACAAATTTTGACTGTAATACCTCGGTATCAGACATAGTTATCAAGTTCTATACTCTAACGAACGTCGTAATGCTAATGAATTGCACTTTTTGTTTATAGAATTTAGTAAATTAAGTAGTTAAAGTGAAATATGTTTTTTAGGGTTTGGATTTTGATTTGCAAACGAAACTTAGAATTCAGATTATTTTCCCCAAAAACTCCTTATGTAAATGATCGCCTAATATCATTTCACAAAAAGTGCACAATAGGTCCATGATTTAATATAAAAGATTCTTAAATAGTCCCTGTACTATTTAGAAAAGTTTCAGAAAGGTCCCTGTCATATGCTTTAAGTCGAAATACGAACAACTAATTTGAAATTCGAACACGTTCTACAATATATGTTCTACATTCATTAACTCAAGTGTTCTACATTTTATTTTTACATTATTTGTAAAAATATAAAAGGATGAAAACGGAATAAAAATATAATACGGGGACGATTAAGTTAAAATGTACGGTTAAAAGTGACGATCAAAATCACAAGATTCACGTTCTACAAAAAAAAAAAAAAAAAAAAACCTATTTCTACAAAAACCCCTCTTTCTACAAACCTTAATCAAATTCAATTTAAATTCAAAATTTATCTGTTTCAACGATTCTTTCAATGGCGACAACTAATGAAGTAATTGAATGCAGTGTGATGAAACTTACAAAGAGAAATCCATGGAATTACACACCTCCTAGTAATGTAAACCGATCAAAAGAAATCAGTCAAAACAAGCAAATTAGAGTAAGCTTAAATAATCAAGTTGCTAACACATCAGCTATAGATCGTGGAAAAACCTAAGGTTATAAACAAATGATAAGATTTATGGAATCACGTCCTTTGAAATTAGCTTTTTTTGAAGACATTTTGATTATGCCTGAATTTTTAGTAGAATTTTGGTATACATGTTCGCTTAGTGAAGATGGTAGAAGTTTTACTGGTACAATATTACAGGCTAGTAGGAGAATTTCAATTGATGAAACTGATACAAGAATTGTTTTGGGGCTGCCTGATAGTAGAAGTTTTACGGCAGTTCCTAAGAAGAAGGAATATGAACGAATTCTTTCAAAGGTAGGATATACGGGTCGTCCAGATGGTAGAATTTTGGCTAAGTGTTTTACAAAGAAATGGAGGTTTCTGGTTGTAAGTATTAACAGATGTTTAACACATAAAACTGGAAGTTCTGATATTTTAAACCAATTTGGGATATTAATTTTAAGTTCATTTATTAATGGGTTAGATATTGACTATGCTAAACTCTATTTAGAAGAGTTTGTTAGGTTACTGAAAGAACCTACTAAGTGCTATCAAGTTCCTTTCATTAGACTTTTGTCATTGAGTTTTCGATATAAATTGGGTAAGAAACAGTATGAGGAGTTTCTAGAATCAAAAGATACACGGAGACAAAACACTGTTTCACGATATTAATGACAAATATTGTAAATTAACGAGGCATATGAATAAATGGATTAAAAAGCAATATAAAGTACATGTTGTTGATGAATCTCCACCGAAAATTCGCACTAATGATGAAGATGAAGTAGATCAGACAGTCAAAGGAGTAACACAAGCGATATGTAAAAAAACACTCTTATTATATTTTATATTTACATTTATTGTATTATAAAAACTTTTGTACACAAATTTATTCTATGTTTCCTAAAAAGAAACAAAAAATAATTATGTCAAGTTGTTGACGATCGGTCAAGTCGGAGATCAAAGTCAAGACATGATTGTGGTAAATGTTGAAATGACAAATGTAGATGACCATGAAGAAGCTGATGCGGTCAATGCTGAAAAACAATCAAGTGAACAATTTTTTCATATCCCTATTGATGAAGACGATCATTCTGATCCTAATGAAGAGGATGATTTTGTTGAAGATCAAATAAAACAAAGTACAAAGAAAAAAACCTTAATGTTTTCACTGTAATCAGAAAATTGGAGAAGAAAGTACAGATGCTGATTAACGACGTAAAGACTGTGAAAAGTGATGTAAAAGACGCTACCTACGAGCTTAGAAATTTAAAGGAAAAAGTTCAGGAAATGGAGAAAAAGAACAGTGTATATGAGATTGTTTTGAGAACATCCTTTTCTAGAGTTGAACAAAAAGTTGGAGTTTTGGAGTCCAAGGCGGAAATGATTAAGGATGTACATGCTAAGGTTTTGGATGTTGAGGTTGATCTTGTGAATTTAAAAAACAATCGGCAGAATGAGAATAAAATGAAGACGATTAATGACTTTGTTGATGATACAAATTATGATCCTACGAAGAAGCTCATTGTGTAGGATATAAATGGATTGCTTACCAATATTATATTTTGCCAAAAAAGCATTAAAAATGAAGATTACAGAACCGGAAACCACTCTGGTAAGTCTTAAAATCTATTTTTTATATTATTTATATTTAAAAAAAATATTGTCACTTGTCAATTTAATTTAAATAACATTTCAGTGTTTAAAAGACTATACTGCGATCAGATTTTGAATTTCTGCTTCAGCAAGTTCAATGTGGGGATTTGGACATCACGAGAAGGGTAATCCTTTGGCATATAATGTAGTTATATATTAAGTAATATAAATTAAAACTATTTACAAATATTTAATGTGAATTATATTTAGGTATAATATGGATCTATAGTTGGATATCTGATGGCAAACAATGAAAATCGATTCATATTCTGTTGGGTAAGTATATACATCCTGTTTAAAAAGTTTAATGATCAGAATTTAGAATGTAGAACATGATGTTCTACATGCTGTTCTACATTTTATTTTCTGCCTACTATGTATAAAAAATTTAACTTTTGCAGACGTCATACTATGAGAATGTTTCTTTGCAGGATTAAACAAAATGTGTTAAAAAAAATTAATAAAAACCACCCAGACAAAGACAAAAGGTATTTGTACTTCAAACCGCTTCATTTGTTGTGGGATAATCGTGAAAACAAACTTCCATGGAAACCAAGGGAGTATAATGAAACCAATATAGTTCTAATAGATGATCCTCCAAAAAAGGCAATACTGAACCCAGTAAGTTGTGTTTGTTATGTAAATATTTATTTATTAATTATTAATTTAAAATGTAAAAACTGATATAGAAAAATGACTGAAATTTTCAGAAATACACTGCGGTGTTCCCATACACTTATAACCGGGATGATAAGAAAGATGATGGTATAAGTAATTGGTTATATTGATTTTTATATTTTAAATAAGGTAGATATAATTAAAAAAATTTTAGAAAACACTTATAAAAAATATATAAAAATTTTAAATTCAATAATCTGGACAGGTCCTGACGGTGATTTTTGTAAGTACCTTGATTCGCTGGCAGCAGCTGATAGTGTTAAAAAATTTATTGAACATAATGAATTTGAACAGCCACCTATATGATGCTTGTAGCATCTCTTGCACTGCGGGAGACTACCCTTGTAGTTAGGGTTCGAGCTGGGGTTCGGGTTGGAATTGTTTCCCTTGAAACTTTCATGCCTCTTAGCTGGGTTTTGATCAAAGACCCTTCCCTTGTTTCTGTCCCACTTACGTTTCTCATTACTAGCTCCCGATTCGAATTTCCCCTTTTCTGGTGCTTTGCTGATAATTTGGTTCATTAGGGTGTGCGCCATGCGCATAGCTTCCGGGACATCAGCAGGTTTTGAAGAGGTGACATTTCCCTGAATGGACTTGGGAAGTCTCCACAAATACCGTTCCATTCGCTTAAATTCCGGGGTAACCATCGTGGGGCACATCAGAGCTAATTCCAGGTACCTTCGGTTATAACCATCTAGATCGGTTCCCACAACCTTCAACTCCCAAAACTCAGCTTCCATTTTCTGAATCTCTGTTCTGGGGCAGTACTCCTCGATCATAGCCCCCTTAAATTCCTCCCACGGTGTAGCATAAGCCTCGTCAATACCCTTAGCCTGAGCAAGTGTGTTCCACCAGGTTAAAGCGCCATCCGACAGTGTACAGGAGGCATACTTAGTTTTGTTCATTTCTGAGCAGTTGCTCACACAGAACACAGCTTCTAATTTCTCAAACCATCTCGTCAGTCCAACTGGCCCCTTAGTATCACTGAAATTGTGGGGCTTGCAGCTTTGAAATTCCTTATAGGTACACCCGTTATGATTGTGCTGGTTAACAGGTGGAGCTTGGGGGTTAACATTCGCAATTGCAGCGGCTATTCGTTCAGTTATCATTTCCTCAATCTGTGCTGCTGTGGGCGTTGATCTTTCGTTTGCCATTGATCTTCGAAACAGAAATTTTGACTTAAGTCAAAATCCAGCATTCAATAACTAGTAATATGGTATATGGTAACCAACATGGAATCAACACATCGCATGTAAATTAAGTAATGCAACTAGATACAGATACCACAAAATCATCATATAGTAACGTAAATAGAACACTGTACAGAAATTAAACAACACCAAGTTCCATTCATTAAATAAGAAAGTTGCATACATCCGCATACGGTTCGTACAATACATGAGTAAAATATGAAACTACAAACGGGATTACATAATGAAATCTAATACAATAGCCCTATGGTGACGGTGGGTAAAGGATGTCCATCATGTGGGACACCTGGTCCTCGAGCTCAGTTACCCGAGCATGGAGGATATGCACTTCCCTTGTCAGTTCCTCGACGACGGGGGATGCTGGTAGGGCAGGCGGTGCAGATGGTACACGTAGAACTGGTGGTGCAGATGATGCTGGTTGAGTTGGTGGTGCAGACGGTCCAGCACCAAAAGTAGATGGTGTGTAACGGGAAGCCTTACGCACGAATGGATCGGCAGGGTAAGGCACAACCCGCTTACGGGCGGTAACCCTAACCAACTGTTCGCGTGCGTCCATGAACGGTCTGCCTCCGTTAACCCCCGGAATAACAGTACCATCGAAACGATACCGCTTCTTCGGCGGGGTAGAGGGCGGCTGCACGGGCGCCTCCTCAGGGTCCTCATCGGAATCCTCGTCGATGGAGTCATCAGATGATGAGTCGTCGGATGATGAGTCGTCTGAATCATCTGAAGGTGGATGTGCCTGACCGGTAGTCATACGTCAGTATCTTCCAGGCGGGATCAGCACGACACGTCCATCAGGAATGCATCTCGCCCAATGTCCATGCTCATTGCGGAAAGGACCGTCCCCATTTTCCCCAGGAATCACAGCACCACCAGAATGGTGCTGTGGCTCCGGGAGTCCTGGGTTAGGTGGAGCTGGAATATCCTCTAGGTCCCTGTCTCCATCTGAGATGATCATCAGGTCAGGTGCATGGCTACTGTCCCCAGAGGATGATACGCCAGAGTCACTGGAGGGTAGCGATGACGGGATCTGTGAGTCGGCAGCAGTAGCAGGCGAGTCGACAGATGAATCTGAGTTGCTGTCCAAGTCAATGATGATTGGCGGGATATCCGACATCTGAACAAGAAAAAATAACTTTTTCTATGTCAGTAAGTCATATAGCAAGCACGTATTAGCCAAAGTAACTACGACAGTCTAGATCATCTATAGCAGTAAGTAGCATGGCAATAATAACAAGTATCATGCAATCGAAAGCAGATAATAGCATGCAGTAGTGAAAGCAAGTAGCAGTATACGGCATATAGCAGTAAAAGTAAGCAGCAGCATGCAGCAAGTTCCGCAGAAACAAGTAAACTAGCAAGTTGTAGATTAGTCCTATTAGTGAATCCTACTCGGTCTGATCTAGACTCACTAATGCAACCTAATTCCCTACAACCAATGCTCTGATACCAAATGTGATGCCCCGTACAAAATTAACGTGTACGGATCATTAACAACAGGATCATTACAAGGTCAAACACTATATGCTGTTTTAAAATAAGTTTGCATTCATGAAAAGGGTGACGTCATAACCAACATCAAAAGTTTTACAATGAAAGTAGGCTTCTACGAATAGAAGCAATTAACATAAGTACGAGACCCGTAGGTCATTACAAATTCATTATTTCATAAGTAACATAGTTTGTTAATGCAAGGTAAACGTTTCATGCAGAGACATCTCTAACAAAAGCAGCGGGAGTCTACACAGCAAGACAACTACAGCAGAAGCATCAAACCTCTAAGCACCTGAGAAAACATGCTTAAAAATGTCAACACAAATGTTGGTGAGCTATAGTTTAAGTATAACAGTAATGTAAGGTAGGCCACGAGATTTCAGTATTTCAAAACAGTATGAAAAGTATATGTTCAACCGTGGGCACTTGGTAACTAACTTAGCGTAATATCACCCCCTAAAAGTACACTTGGCGAGTGCGTATGTTTACGAAGTATTAAACACCCATTAAATGCTAGCGCTACTTGCCCGAGTGGGGATGTCAAACCCTATGGATCCATATCTAAGATTCGCGTTCACCGGTTCAAAGACCAATGACTAAACGTTACCGAGCTAAGGGGAAGTTTATGCTGTTGTATAACCCACACATATATAAAGTTTAAGTACTCGTTCCTAGTATGTAAAAAGGTACAACGCGCGTGTTTTCTCAGTTCCCAAAATAGTTAAAGTAAAAAGGGATGCTATAACTCACAGTGAAAAGTAGTAAAGTCGGTACGAGATAAGTAAGAAAGTAGTTGGTCCGAAAGGTCCTTGATAATGTTAAAAACGAACATATATTTCATAGCATTATCCTTCAAGAAAGACAAGCTTTTAGTTGCAATTGTTCTAATTTCAAGTAATTATCGTTTAAATAATAAAAGGTGAAGACAAAAGACAGATTCGGCGATTTGAAGACGCAAATGACCAAAAAGCTAAAAAGTACAAAGTACAATTCAAGTGGTTCAATTTATTGATGAGAAACGTCTCAAAATTACAAAAGTACAAGCCGTAAAACGCAAAGTACATGATATTAAATTATACGAAAAGGCGTTCAAAAATCCGGAACCGAGACATGCAACGGAGCTGAAAGTACAAGTCAACTATGCACAAGAATATAATATAATATTTAAATAATTCATAATAAGAATAATAATAAATAATAAAAAGTTGTTAATTGAGCATAGTTAAAGGGTCATAAGTGAAAATTTCAAATCAATAATTTGCAACGAGATATTATTGATTCTACTTTAAATGGTAGCCAGCTAACATTTCACCTACAACAGTATCAATCATTTGCCTATAAAAGCAAGGCACGGAGTAATGAAGAAACTACACCTTTTTCTTTTCCTTTCTCATATCATATACGATATATATATATATATATATATATATATATATATATATATATATATATATATATATATATATATATATATATATATATATATATATATATATATATATATATATATATATATATATATATATATATATATATATATATATATATATATATATTTATATATATTTTATAATTATAATTTTAATTAAGGTTTATGTTATAAAATATCTAGATTGGATGTTAATTTTATTATTATTATATTTCTTGCATAGTAATATTTTATGCTATAAATATACATGTATGGTAGCCATTTAAGGTGCACCATTTCTCTTGAAATATCAATATCAACATTTCTTCTCTCTTTCTTCTCTCTTTTTTCTCTCTTTGTTCTTATAACCACTAAAGGTAGTTATAAGCCTACTGAATTATAACACGTTATCAGCACGAAGTGCTCCGTATAATCAAGGTAAGAAAATTCTTTAACGATATCTTCTATTATTTACAATGGCGGATCCAATAGGCGTGGGGGGTGTTGAGCCACCCTCAACTGTGGTGGTGTATATGATGTCTAATGGTACTTTAAAAATGAAACAATGAAAGTTCCGAAACTTCCGGTCGACAATTTTGGGTCTCAGGTACATGTAAAGTTATACTTCTTAGATTAGTGGAGATGATGGGTTTCTTTTATTACAAATTTCATTTTAGGACCTTTAAGTATTATCTAATATATTATTTTGACCCCTCAAATTTAAAGTTGATCAATTTAACTCTCATATAAATGAGTACGGACTAGGAGTAGGATTTAGTGAGAAACCAAAATGATACTACAATAAAATTTGGAAATAATCAAAATGTTACAACAAAATTTAGAAATAATCGGGTTTAACCTCCAATTAAGTTTAATACGGAGTATATCACAAAGTTTCTATACATTAGTATTTTTTCTAGAATATATTTATTTATTTTTTGTTTAAATATATTTATATAAATTATTACCCCTTATTTAAAAGGTAAAGTTTATAAACAGTCAACTTTCTAATTTCTACTAAATTTATAAGCATAAGAAATCTTAAGAGTTGATTTTTGTGAATAAATAATACAATATTTTGACCTGCATTTGTGGAACTTCAAAAGAATTTTATATTTTTCGCTTTTGAGTTATGATACATATTTTGATGTTTTTATTGTTAACAGCAAAAACATATTTTGGTGTTATTATTTCAAATTAAATTATGTCACCCTTAATCAAAATTTTTAGCTTCGCCTCTGATTATTTATTAGTAAGGTAAATATTATTATCATCATAACTAAAATTTATATTTATGTTATTTAACTTATATATGGCCGGTTATACCGCCTGAATTATATTTCTGTAATCTAACTCCTAACTTCACTAACATTTATATTTATGTTATTTAAGTTATATATGGCCGGTTATACCGCCTGAATTATATTTATGAAATCTAACTTTTATTAACTTCACTAACATTTATATTTATGTTATTTAAGTTATATATGGTCGGTTATACCGCATGAATTATATTTTCTGTAATCTAAATCTTATTAACTTCACTAACATTTATATTTATGTTAATAAGACCTCATGATTGTACGCAACACGTCATTTGACAACACGGTACTTTATGTACGCAACACGTCATTTGACAACATGGTACCATGGGTCGAGATTAATTCTGATCAATACGAATACGATGGGGTCCGTTGTCAGGTGGTATCAATTTTAAATGGCTTCACTTGTTTGAAGGATATTATGGTAAATGTCTTGATAAGGTAGTACACATGGTTGGTAATAAGCATAACAAAGAAAAAAAAATAAAAATGTAAAAAGACTGAGTTCATTAGGATCTAGTACAACCACACATATATTTGATGTGAGATGTCACAGGTTTTCACATGTCATTCTATAAGGAAAATATAAAAATAATAAGGATAAAATATAATTAGATACCTATGTACTAATAACAGTATAACACGCTTGAATTTTAGAGCGACTAACATAAAATCATTTTTTACCTTTGAGTCAGGGACGAATCTTTGGGGTGGCAGGGGTGGGCAGTGGCCCCTCCAAAAAAATTGTCCTCTTAGTGTAAATTTTATTTTCTGGGATCTAAAATATAAATATTTTATATAATAGCCCCTCCAAAATTTTAGAATCTTTCTAATATAAGTTTTTTTTGAAATAATTTTGGTCCTCCCACTAAAGTCGTTCAAGATCCGTCTCTGCCTTGAGTATCTAAAATATTACAGTAATAAAACAAATATTTGAGAGATAAATGCCATTTATCTCTGTAAAATTTCATCTTAATAAAATAAGTGTTATATTTTACTCTATAAAATAGAAGTTGTCTTGCGGAAAAGTTTAAAAATGTAACAAGAAATTTATCTTAGTGACAAACAAAAAAAATGTCACATCAAACTATGAAAGTATGTACACGAAACAAGTTATCAATGAAAATTGAGAAATACAAGAGTTACGTGATATTTGTTATTTATTTTATAAATTAAATAAATATTTTGATGGGTATGTTTACAAAAAGAAATGGGAAAGGACATGTCAATTTACGAATCGTAGCGTATCTTGTGGGTTGGGCCTAATGTTGGTATAAGTTTAGACAATAAGGTTAAGAAGGTGGGCCCATTCATGAATTAATGGGGACGGCAATTACCAATTGGTTTTCATTTTCTAAAACTTCTTTGTCCTTATTTTTTCCTACTCAAACATATCAAAGAAAAATAAAAACAAAAAAAACATACCAATTTTAAGAAAGAAAAAGCATCTTTTCTATTAGTTAGATGATTTTTTTAAGTATTTAATGTTATTATAAATATTCTAAATCTAAATATTAGAGCAACTTGATTGTATAACCAATCTATACAAGAAAAGTGTCTTGTTTAAAATTTGTACACGTTGTTTAAATGATTAATCAATATTAAGAAATAACATAATTCATGTATCAATGCAATATGATTAAAAACGCATATGATGAAAAGTGCATATGATGAAAAGCACAGCACATATGATTAAAAGCGCATATGGTGAAAAAGAATATATGATGAAAAGCGCATATGGTGATTAATGAAAAAGCACATATGGTGATTAATGAAAAACACGTATGGTGATTAAATGAAAAGCACATATGGTGATTAATGAAAAAAAAAATATTGAGAAAGAATCACCAATGTTTCTTGAAAGAATTCAAGGTTATATATATGGACCAATTCATCCATCATGTGGACTTCATGATTCTAATAGAAGCATCTAGCGGATGGTCTCATGTTTGTGTGTTATCAAGCCGTAATATGACATTTGCAAAGTTTCTTGCACAAATTATTAAATTGAGAACACATTATTATGATTACACCATTAAAAAGATGAGACTTGATAATGCTGGTGAGTTAACATCTTAAGCATTTAATGATTATTATATGTCTACATGGATTGTTGTTGAACATCCAGTTGCTCATGTGCATACACAAAATTGGTTTAGCTGAATCAATAGATAAACGCTTGCAGCTAATAACTAGACAATTGGTAATGAGTACAAAACTCTCAATATTTATATGTGGACATGTAAATTTACATGCTGCGACATTAATTCGCATTATACCATGTGGAAGTCATAAATATTTTTACTTACTACTTGATATTGGCCAAGAGCCAAATATTTCCCACCTTAGAACATTGGTTGTGCAGTGTATGTTCCAATTGTATCACCACAACACAATAAAATGGTTCTTCAAAGAAAGATGGCAATATATTTTGGATATAAAACATCTTCAATCATAAGATATATATTGAACCCATGATGGGTGATATTTTTACAGCACGTTTTGCTGATTGTCATTTTAATAAAACATTGTTCCCTAGATTAGGGGGAGAAATAAAAAAATGATGCTTCATGATGTGAACATCAATTAAGGTATATTGAACTCGCACAAAAGAATGTGAAACGAAAGTTCAAAAATAATGCATATGCAAGAACTTGCAAATTAATTACTTTATGCATTTACAGATATAAAAAAAAAGTGACTAAATCATATATACCAGCGATAAATGCTCCAGCTCGAATTGAAATTCCAAAAGCTGGCAATAATGTCACTGTTGAGTCTTTGCACGCATCAAACGTGGAAGATCAATTGGTTCCGAAGATAAAAATCCTCGAAAAAGAAAATCAGCTGATAATGAGGTAAAAGAAAGTGTTCAAGAAGAACCACAAATCAATATTTCTTCTGCAGAGGATATTGGTAAATGAAAATACTAAAATTGCGATAAATTATGCAATATTATGGAACCGAAATGAAATTAAAATCTCTATGAGATATTTTCATATAATGTTACAATGACATCATGAATAAAGATAATGATCTGGAACTAAAATCTGTCATTGAATATACAAAATGGACATGATTGAGCTCAATGGAAAGGAGCAATACGAGCTGAATTAGAATTGCTCGATAAAAGAAAAGTTTTCGGATCAATCGTTATCACTTTTAAAGATGTGAAACGTATGGGATACAAATGAATTTTTATCCGAAAAAAAATGTGCAAATGAAGTTACAAGGCAAAACTAGACTTGTAACTCAATATTTCCCACAAAGACCAGAAATGAATTAGGAGGAAAACTTATCCTCCTGCAATGGATACAATTACTTATTAGATACTTAATCAACCTGGTAGTTATTTAAATGCATCTCATGAATGTTGTTACTACTTATCTGTATGGATCACTTAATAGTGATATATATGAATATACCTAAAGGGTTAAGGTATCATAAGCATCTAATGTAAAACCCAAGGGAATATATTCCATTAAATCGCAAAGATTTCTAAATGGGTTTATACAACCGGGACGTATGTGGTATAACCGATTAAATGACTACTTGATAAAAAAAGGGTATACTTATAAACTTATTTTGCACGTATGTTTTATAAAAAATAATGTTTCGGATATCTAATCGTAGTTGTTTATGTCAATGTTCTTAACATCATATGAACAGATAAAGAAATCTATGAAATTATTCAACTTCTAAAGAATTATTTTGAAATAAAAAATCTTGAAAAAACCAAGTATTACCTTGGATTGCAAATTGAGCATATGCCTAATGGTCTAGTTGTACATCAAAGAACTTATACTGAAAAGATTTTAAAACATTTTTTAAAGATAAAACCAATTGGTTGTTAGATCACTCAATATTGACAATGATCCATTTCATCCCCGTGAAGATCATGAAGATATTAACGGATCAGAAGTTCCATATATTAGTGCAATTGGGGCTGTTATGTATCTTACAAATTGTACAAGACCTGACATTTCTTTTGCAGTTAATTTGTTGACAAGGTTCAACTCAGCCCTTACAAAAAGACATTGGAATGGGACAAACACATATTTTGATACCCCTGAGAAACTGCTGATTTAAAATTATTTTATTCTAACGTTTCAAAACAAGATTTGGTTGATTATGTATATGCAGGTCATTCATCAAATCCTCATAAAGATAAATCTCAAACTCGATATGTATTCCTAAATGGAGGTACCACAAAATCATGGCGTTCTTAAAACAAACACTTGTTGCAACATCATCAAATCATGACGAAGTGATTGCATTATATGAAACTACTCGAAAATGTGTTTGGTTGAGATCAATGACACAAATCATTATTGATTCTTGTGGACTAGAACGCTATAAAAGACTAACAACTATCTTCACCAACAACTATATATGAAGATAATGCAGCTTGCATAATACAAATGAAAGAAGAGTATCAAAAGTGACTGAACAAAATATAAATACTGACGAGGCGCCAAAGCCATAGACGGTATTAACGGTCATAAGTTTGATGGAAAAGAATGGTATGTTGGTAAGGCTCAGAAAAGACTAAAAGGGAATAGGAATTGAAACAATGGTTTAAGCAAACCATGAAGGAGACTATAGACAAATCACAGGGGCTAAACTTGTACATAAAAGATTTAGATGATAAAGTTTCAGATGAAAACCTCTGATTCTTCTCATATAAGACAACCAGATTAAAATGAGATACGTTCAATCAACAACTCTGCTGATCTTTATACCAAAGCATTGTCAACCGCTGTTTTCAGAACACACGTTCACAATATTGGCATGAAGCAAGTTCAAAATATGTGACGACTCAGCGATGTCTACTTGAGGGGGAGTCAACTCTATACTGCACTCTTTTTCCCTTGACTAAAGTTTTTATCCCACTGGGTTTTTCTTTAAGCAAGGTTTTTAACGAGGCAGTACTAATTATTCTCTAATAAAATTGTCATCCAAGGGGGAGTGTTATAAAATATCTAGATTGGATGTTAATTTTATTATTATTATATTTCTTGCATAGTAATATTTTATGCTATAAATATACATGTATGGTAGCCATTTAAGGTGCACCATTTCTCTTGAAATATCAATATCAACATTTCTTCTCTCTTTCTTCTCTCTTTTTTCTCTCTTTGTTCTTATAACCACTAAAGGTAGTTATAAGCCTACTGAATTATAACAGTTTAGTAATAATTGGGTTATTGTAAGAATGTTTTATGGGTTTCAAATCGAAACTCTGTCCGTGTAACGCTACACTATAAATAATCATTGTAAGTTATGTTCTTCCTTTTTAAATTAATGTCTCGTAACTGGGTTATTATTATGCTTATTTGAGCCGAAGTAATCGTGATGTTGGACTAAATATTAAGATGGGGTTATTGGATTTTGTACCATAATTGGGGTTTGGACAAAAGACCGACACTTGTGAAAATTGAACAATTGACTATTAATAGATGGGGGTATTATCTAATCGAGTGACAACTCATTGGAGTCTGTCGAACCTATCTTCAAATTAATTAACCTAATAATTAATAATGATTATGGTTGTCCTATTTAGTGACGTTCATATGGAATCTGTTATAATCATTTAATTAATCAATTGGGTTGGGTAATTGATTATTCATTCTGATCAAGTGGATAAATTAATATTCATAAACTAATTAAAATAGGGGTGGATTACATACAAGTGATAACTGGTGTAATTGTTGACAGAAGTGATAACTGCGTCACAGTTTAAATCCTCAATTAGTTGGAATATTTGACTTCGGGTATAAGGGTAATTTGACGAGGACACTCGCACATTATATTTATGACTGATGGACTATTATGGACAAAAACCAGATAGGTATCAAATAAATCAGGACAAAGGATAATTAACCCGGGTAACAATTAATTAAAATCAAACGTCAAACATCATGATTAAGGAAGTTTAAATAAACATAATCCTTTTATTTCATATTCTATCGCAATTTTATTTATTGTTATTTTATTTATCGTCATTTATTTATTTTACGCACTTTAATTATTGTCATTTATCTTTACGCTTAAAAATATAAAATCGACAAACCGGTCGTTAAACGGTAATTCCCCCCAAAGTTACCTATAATTACTATATATTACTAAATCTAGTTTAACTACTTAATTAACTAATTTGACCTAGTAAGACACCCAATAATAGTGTCCATGGATCGACCTCCCGGACTTTACCTTAGCTATATTATTACTCGATAGGTATACTTGCCTTTTGTGTTTTAGTTTAATTTAGGTGATTTCCTGTAGTAAATAAATATAAAACTGATAGCCGTTTCATACACGCCCTCTAGAACACATCAAGTTTTTGGCGCCGCTGCCGGGGACACTTTTTGTGTCTTCACGGGGTATTTAAGTTTTTTTTTTAGTTTTTGACTGATTAAAGATATTTTTATTTAAATATAATAATTTAATAAATATAATAATATAATAATATAATAATATTGAAATAAAATATAATAATATAATAATAATTTTGAATCAAATTTGAATCGTAAAGTTTTAAAAAGTCGTATTTATTAAATACTTCAGGGGTATATTATGTAACTTATAATTAATAATTTCTATCATGTCGCTTTCATGTGAATAGTAAATTAATTAATTTCGTTTCATTTACTATTCAATGAATAGTAAATGAATTAAAAAAAACAATTAAATAGTTTTTGCTTTTCTACTTCCTTTTTTTTTTAAAATATAATAAAATAAAATAAAATTGAAAAAAAAAATTTTAAAAAATAATAAAAAAAATCTCGTTTTTTTAAAAATTAAAAATAAAATAAAAAAATATTTAAAAAAATTTTTTTAAAAAAAAAAAATTAAAACGTAAAATTTTTTTTATTAAGTATTATTACCTTTAGATTTTTAGACTCTAGTCACAGCTTTTAGTATTAAGTTTAGTTTTGCCAAAGTTATTTTTATACTTTTAGATTTTTAGGCTTTGCCGTAAAATCCCTTAAGTGCTTTTTCTTTAGACTAAGATTAAGGTGCCTTAAATTTTGGCGACGCCGTGTTAAAATTTTAGTATCCTTTTAAGTAATTCCCGTTTTTCGTTTAGAATCCCTTTTTAATTTTCGACGCGCTACAATTTTCTTATTTTTCGACCTTTTATTTTTCGACATTTTTTGACGCGCTCTTTTTCTTTCTTATTTCTCGACGCTCTAGTTTTTAGGACATAGATTTTTATTTCAAAATTTCGAAAAAATTGTATTAAGTGGTTAAATTGATAAACATCCAAAATTTTCTGGTTCGTAGTAATAGTTGGATTTGTTAGTGGCGAGTTGTGGGCTTCCGATTTAAAGGGTCCTGGCTACCTGCTGCATCTATTGGCTATTCGAAACGTGGGCAAAATCAGAAAAGTCTATTAATTTGATAACATATATAATTTTTATTTTTATAACTAATTGGATATTCAGTGAATGCACCGAGCAAAACGTTCACCACCATTCATACGTTCGCCACCTGTAACTCGATCAAGACATCTAGCCAATATTGTCGCCGTTGATTTTTCTTTAGAATCGTCATCCAGTCGACCAAGTACTCCAATTCAAATTTCCGATAATCCATTTTTTGAACCCGACCTCACAATTGAGAATTCGGAGGATATTCAGGGACAATTCAGAGATCCTGAACCACTAATCATTCCTCCTGAACCACAAATCATTCAACCAGAGATTGTCGAGGAAGAAACCATTAAATCAGAATCCTCTAGTGATTCGTATTCAACAAATTCAATTATGGAAGTAACTGAACTTCTAAGTATGGAAGATCGAATGAGAGCCACACGCACTGGCCAAGGTCACGTCATTATTAAGCCAGACATTAATGCGCCAGATTATGAAATCAAAGGACAAATCTTAGACATGGTAACTAATAAATGCCAATATAGTGGTACGCCAAAAGAAGATCCAAATGAACATCTTCAAACCTTTAATACGATTTGTACTCTATTCAAAATCAGAGAAGTTGAGGATGAATAGATCTATCTCATGTTGTTTCCCTGGATTTTAAAGGGAGAAGCCAAAGATTGGTTAGAATTGTTACCTGAAGGGGCGATTGACACATAGGATGTTTTAGTTGAGAAATTTCTTAAACAATTCTTTCCGGCATCTAAAGCCGTGAGACTTCAAGGAGAAATTGTTACGTTCGCGCAAAAGCCAAATGAAATATTATATGAGGCGTGGACAAGATTTGGAAAATTGTTGAGAGGATGTCCTCAACACGGTTTAGATACTTATCAAATAGTACAAATATTCTATGAAGGATGCGACATCACTACACGAAAAGACATCGACATAGCAGCTGGTGGTTCCATTATGAAGAAAACCGTAACCGAAGCTCACAAAATTATTGATAACACAGCCTCTCACTCGCATGAGTGGCACCAGGAAAAAGATATCTTTCGTTCATCTAAAGCGGCTAGAACCGATTCTAGCCATGAATTTGATTCCGTTTCCGCAAAAATAGATGCTTTCGAGAGACGAATGAAAAAGATGAATAAAGATATTCACGCAATACGAATCAGTTGTGAGCAATGCGGTGGACCACACTTAACGAAAGATTGTCACATTGAACAAACGATGGAACAATGTGAGAATGTTTCCTACATGAACCAAAGGTCGGGAAATAATTATCAAAATAATTATTAACCGCCAAGGCCAAACTTCAATCGAAATCAAAACATTCTTTACAATCCAAATGGACCTAACAATAACTCGTACAACCAACAAGGTCTGAATAACCAACCAACTCAAAACAACACTTTCAATCAACAAAGACCTAGCTTGTATAAACGACCACAACAAACCGAAGAGAAAAATCCAAATCTAGAAGAAATGATGGCAAAGCTAATGGAATCTCAAACACAATTTATTGCAACTCAAACCCAAACGAATGAGAGGTTTGATCAGTCATTAATAACTCAATAAGCTTCCATTTTGAATCTAGAAAAACACGTAGGTACTCTTGCTAGCATGATGAGTGAGAGGGAACAAGGAAAGCTACCAAGTAATACTGAAGTAAATCCTCGGAATGAGAATGTTAATATGGTGTCAACAAATTCTGAAAAACCAACACCAGAAGATGGGAAGGTTTTAGATGTGAGTAACAATGAAGAAGTTACACCACCACCACCCGAGTATGTAAAGCCAGTGGCGGCACCATACAGACCACCTATCCCGTTTCCAAGAAAAGGAGTTGAGTATGAGCAAGTAATAGGAAATAAAGTTTGTGATACCTCTGGAAAGAAGAAGAAGAATAAGAAAGTACAAGAAACAAAAATCGTAAAAGTAAACTTGGTGAAGACAGTTCCACCAAAACCTCCACCTAGGGTGGGTGATCCGGGTGAATTTATTGTTCCTTGTCTACTTAGTGATTGTGTCATGTATGATGCACTAGCAGATTTAGGTGCGAGTGCGAGTGTGAGTGTTTTGCCTCTTTCATTATATAAGAGATTAGGAGTAGGTGAGTTAAGTCCAACAGAGATGAGTGTCCGACTCTTTGATCAAACCATTAGGCACCCAGTTGGAATTACTGACAACCTACCTGTTTAAGTGGGTAATTTAACCTTTCTAATCGAATTTATTGTCATTAACATAGAAGAGGACCCAAACATTCCTCTAATTTTAGGTCGACCATTTTTAGCGTCCACCGGGGCGTTATTTGATGTAAGAAAATGTAGAATGACACTTAGTAATGATGAAAAATCGATCACCTTTGTGATTTGAAAGTCTAAATCTCCACCAACCAAAACCGTTGAACCAACAAAAATGATTGGTAAGAACCATGTTGTTTTACCAACTCCAACGGTAGTGCTTAACAATAATAAAACGCCTAAGTGTGGGGAAGATGAAGTAACACCTAATGATAACTTGATAACAAAGAACCCCGTTGTTGATACGAAATTAAATGACCCCGTTATTAATAGTTCAATGAAGAAACTTATTAAACAGATTCGCGATGCTAGAACAAAGGGGAACTTTAAGTTATGTAACCGATTAGTATCCAATCTTTTGCCTAAAGAAAAAGCAAAACTAGTTGAATTTGTGGATATTACACAGGAATCCAACCAATGGCTTAAAGCAAAAGTCACAGATATGCAAGTTGATTATGGTCCAAGAGAAATTGACAATGAAGTTAACCACAATTTCGACACCACAGCTACTTAAGTGTGGGGAGATTCAAATGTTCTAAGAAATAATACTGTCTAGGGTTAGTTGTTATGTTCTCGTATAGTTCCGAGAATGGAATTCGATTGGTCTTTTCCACTAGCAGACACTAAAGAACTGGTTTTCTCCCCCCATTCTGATTTTTTTTTATTTTGTAGGTTTTATATGAAATTAATATGCTTTCTAAATTTAAGTTTGGTGTGAATTTAAAAACAAAATTTACTTTATTTCATTAAGTTAAAAATATGGTTTCTAAAATTCGTCGTGAGTTGAAGACTAGGTCGTTGAACCGAAATTGCTTTACCCAAGGGCGGGACGAGAAATTTTGTTATCATTATTTTTAATCTTATTGATCTAAAGTATGCCAAAAACATATTAAAAAAAAAACCCGAAAATCTTTGCTTTTAAAACAAACACTTTAAAATGACAAATTTTAAAATTTTGTCGAGGAATGGACTAGGTAAACGTACCGAAACTACCTCTACCTAAAGTAAAAGGAAACAAAATGTTAAAAATTATTCATTTAAATTGTTTTAATAAATAAAGGTTTTATATATAAAAAAATATTATGTATATATTTGTTTGTAGTTTATATTATGTACAAAACAGGGTAAAATAGCACACTTTCAAAAACTGGCATTATGTTCAGCAAAAGCTACTAATTTTAACTACAAAACGTAAAATATCAAATGTGATATAAAACAATAGGTTTGCAAACTCGGTATTTTTAATCATTTTTCTACACTAATCACCCTCATGAATTTAAATTTTTACTGATTTCTTGCAAATGAGGGCATTGCAAGATCTCAAGTGTGGGGAAGGGTTATAAATTCTCTCGGGTTTACACTTGGTTTAATTACCAAATTTTGTGAAAATTTGAAAAATTTTCAACTAAATGAATTCAAAATCATGTTTATACATATTTATGAACGATGAAAACTAGGTGTTAATACCTAAATTATCGTTACCTCGGAAAGGACATAAATTGAGAAACACCCTAAAACGATAGAATTCATTTAAAATGGAATAGAAGAGAATAAAAAGGCAAAGAAAAGAATAAATAAAAGCTAAGTGTGGAAAGAATGCACCAAGTTCTTTAAAACATATATCACATATTTTTGTATAAGATTATTGTAGGTACTTTTGCTTTGGACTAAACTAATCAGTTTTACCCGATTTACTGTAATATATTTGAAAGAAAGATGGATCTACACAATGAATCAATTCCATCATTAAAAGGAAGTAAAGTCTTCCGAAAAAGATACGCGCTTCTTGATTTAGGTCAGGAAGTTGTCGTCCAGACCAGTTGTAGAGTCTACGAAAAACCTTGAAAAGTTTTCTCGAAAATCAGCTAGAAATCCACGGACCTCAGCATCAGACAGGGTCGCCAAGTGGTCAGACTTATCCTAACCATGAGAGGATCTCTCTCGTAAAATGGGGAGGGCGCCGTGCAAATTAGCTTGATAAGACTAATGAATCAGACCCCTAGAAAGGATAATCTCCTTAAAGATTAAAAATCATCTTTTAAGCCTGATATTACTCAATCCTTGAGATTGACCTAAAAGATTAAGAATTACAAACTCATGGAATTCGATGATATCTAAACTCGAGCTTGAACGAGAAAATATTTTGATCAAAATAAAACCGATTTGTTTTCTGAAAAACCTATTTTCAATGCGTTCATTACCATTGAATGTAAAATTCTAAGAATTCACCTGAAATTCATTAGGTCACCTGAACCAAATCGGGTGTCAACTGTAAGAACGGTGGTTGCATAGCATGGTCGAAGACAGGACCTTGTGCCAGATCGAAAAACTATAGGGTGATCTTTACTATTGCTCCTACAAAGGATAGTAATTGCATCCAACACGTTATAGACCATAATCAAAAGCATGTCACGGGACATTGCCTTAACAATTGCTTGTTCAACGCTTTCCTTTACAACCGGACGGTAGTCTACCGAAAGGTAATATACGGAGCAAGTATACTGGACGTGTTGCTTTCCCAATACAAGGTTAGCAAGTGGGTGACACAAAACCATAAGTTTTGAGCTAAAATTTTCAAATCTGAAACTCACCAAACCCATAAAAACAATTTGCAAACACCGGTGAAGGGTTATTCTGGAAAACTTATCTAGGATAAAATCTAGAATGAATTTTCAAAAGATCAAATGTTTTCATAAAGATCCAATTTCCTTAAAGGATCTAAATTTTCATAGTCATGTGGGACTGTAAACCACATCGTTACTATCATTGTTCATACCGCCGTATTGAAATCACTTATGTACAAAGTGTGAAGAATAAAAAAGTGATTCTGGTAAAGTTATATTCAAGTTCTATATTGCTTGAGGACAAGCAACGCTCAAGGGTGGGAATATTTGATAATGCTAAAAACGAACATATATTTCATAGCATTATCCTTTAAGAAAGACAAGCTTTTAGTTGCAATTGTTCTAATTTCAAGTAATTATCGTTTAAATAATAAAAGGTGAAGACAAAAGACAGATTCGACGATTTGAAGACGCAAATGACCAAAAAGCAAAAAAGTACAAAGTACAATTCAAGTGGTTCAATTTATTGATGAGAAACGTCTCAAAATTACAAAAGTACAAGCCGCAAAACGCAAAGTACAAGATATTAAATTATACGAAAAGGCGTTCGAAAATCCGGAACCGAGACATGAACCAACTTTCAACGCTCGATGCAACGGAGCTGAAAGTACAAGTCAACTATGCACAAGAATATAATACAATATTTAAATAATTCATATTAAGAATAATAATAAATAATAAAAAGTTGTTAATTGAGCATAGTTAAAGGGTCATAAGTGAAAATTTCAAATCAATAATTCGCAACGAGATATTATTGATTCAACTTTGAATGGTAGCCAGCTAACATTCCACCTACAACAGTATCAATCATTTGCCTATAAAAGCAAGGCACTGAGTAATGAAGAAACTACACCTTTTTCTTTTCCTTTCTCATATATATATATATATATATATATATATATATATATATATATATATATATATATATATATATATATATATATATATATATATATATATATATATATATATATATATATATATATATATATATATTTTATAATTATAATTATAATTTAGGTTTAATAATAATTGGATTATTGTAAGAATGTTTTACGGGTTTTAAATCGAAACTCTGTTCGTGTAACGCTACGCTATAAATAATCATTGTAAGTTATGTTCTTCCTTTTTAAATTAATGTCTCGTAACTAAGTTATTATTATGCTTATTTGAGCCAAAGTAATCGTGATGTTGGACTAAATATTAAGATGGGGTTATTGGATTTTGTACCATAACTAGGGTTTGGACAAAAGACCGACACTTGTGGAAATTGGACAATTGACTATTAATAGATGGGGGGTATTGTCTAATCGAGTGACAACTCATTGGAGTCTGTCGAACCTATCTTCAAATTAATTAACCTAATAATTAATAATGATTATGGTTGTCCTATTTAATGACGTTCATATGTAATCTGTTATAATCATTTAATTAATCAATTGGGTTGGGTAATTGATTATTCATTCTGATCAAGTGGATGAATTAATATTCATAAACTAATTAAAACAGGGGTGGATTACATACAAGTGATAACTGGTGTAATTGTTGACAGAAATGATAACTGCGTCACAGTTTAAATCCTCAATTAGTTGGAATATTTGACTTCGGGTATAATGGTAATTTGACGAGGACAATTTCACTTTATATTTATGACCGATGGACTATTATAGACAAAAACCAGATAGGTATCAAATAAACCAGGACAAAGGACAATTAACCCGGGTAACAATTAATTAAAATCAAACGTCAAACATCATGATTACGGAAGTTTAAATAAGCATAATCCTTTTATTTCATATTCTATCGTAATTTTATTTATTGTTATTTTATTTATCGTCATTTATGAAATGTCCCGTTCTTATTGATTAAAAACGTTCCATATTAATTGATTTCGTTGCGAGGTTTTGACCTCTATATGAGACGTTTTTCAAAGACTGCATTCATTTTTAAAACAAACCATAACCTTTATTTCATAAATAAAGGTTTAAAAAGCTTTACGTAGATTATCAAATAATGATAATCTAAAATATCCTGTTTACACACGACCATTACATAATGGTTTACAATACAAATATGTTACATCGAAATCAGTTTCTTGAATGCAGTTTTTACACAATATCATACAAATATGGACTCCAAATCTTGTCCTTATTTTAGTATGCAACAGCGGAAGCTCTTAATATTCACCTGAGAATAAACATGCTTTAAACGTCAACAAAAATGTTGGTGAGTTATAGGTTTAACCTATATATATCAAATCGTAACAATAGACCACAAGATTTCATATTTCAATACACATCCCATACATAGAGATAAAAATCATTCATATGGTGAACACCTGGTAACCGACATTAACAAGATGCATATATAAGAATATCCCCATCATTCCGGGACACCCTTCGGATATGATATAAATTTCGAAGTACTAAAGCATCCGGTACTTTGGATGGGGTTTGTTAGGCCCAATAGATCTATCTTTAGGATTCGCGTCAATTAGGGTGTCTGTTCCCTAATTCTCAGATTACCAGACTTAATAAAAAGGGGCATATTCGATTTCGATAATTCAACCATAGAATGTAGTTTCACGTACTTGTGTCTATTTTGTAAATCATTTATAAAACCTGCATGTATTCTCATCCCAAAAATATTAGATTTTAAAAGTGGGACTATAACTCACTTTCACAGATTTTTACTTCGTCGGGAAGTAAGACTTGGCCACTGGTTGATTCACGAACCTATAACAATATATACATATATATCAAAGTATGTTCAAAATATATTTACAACACTTTTAATATATTTTGATGTTTTAAGTTTATTAAGTCAGCTGTCCTCGTTAGTAACCTACAACTAGTTGTCCACAGTTAGATGTACAGAAATAAATCGATAAATATTATCTTGAATCAATCCACGACCCAGTGTATACGTATCTCAGTATTGATCACAACTCAAACTATATATATTTTGGAATCAACCTCAACCCTGTATAGCTAACTCCAACATTCACATATAGAGTGTCTATGGTTGTTCCGAAATATATATAGATGTGTCGACATGATAGGTCGAAACATTGTATACGTGTCTATGGTATCTCAAGATTACATAATATACAATACAAGTTGATTAAGTTATGGTTGGAATAGATTTGTTACCAATTTTCACGTAGCTAAAATGAGAAAAATTATCCAATCTTGTTTTACCCATAACTTCTTCATTTTAAATCCGTTTTGAGTGAATCAAATTGCTATGGTTTCATATTGAACTCTATTTTATGAATATAAACAGAAAAAGTATAGGTTTATAGTCGGAAAAATAAGTTACAAGTCGTTTTTGTAAAGGTAGTCATTTCAGTCGAAAGAACGACGTCTAGATGACCATTTTAGAAAACATACTTCCACTTTGAGTTTAACCATAATTTTTGGATATAGTTTCATGTTCATAATAAAAATCATTTTCTCAGAATAACAACTTTTAAATCAAAGTTTATCATAGTTTTTAATTAACTAACCCAAAACAGCCCGCGGTGTTACTACGACGGCGTAAATCCGGTTTTACGGTGTTTTTCGTGTTTCCAGGTTTTAAATCATTAAGTTAGCATATCATATAGATATAGAACATGTGTTTAGTTGATTTTAAAAGTCAAGTTAGAAGGATTAACTTTTGTTTGCGAACAAGTTTAGAATTAACTAAACTATGTTCTAGTGATTACAAGTTTAAACCTTCGAATAAGATAGCTTTATATGTATGAATCGAATGATGTTATGAACATCATTACTACATTAAGTTCCTTGGATGAACCTACTGGAAAAGAGAAAAATGGATCTAGCTTCAATGGATCCTTGGATGGCTCAAAGTTCTTGAAGCAAAATCATGACACGAAAACAAGTTCAAGTAAGATCATCACTTGAAATAAGATTGTTATAGTTATAGAAATTGAACCAAAGTTTGAATATGATTATTACCTTGTATTAGAATGATAACCTACTGTAAGAAACAAAGATTTCTTGAGGTTGGATGATCACCTTACAAGATTGGAAGTGAGCTAGCAATCTTGAAAGTATTCTTGATTTTATGAAACTAGAACTTTTGAAATTTATGAAGAACACTTAGAACTTGAAGATAGAACTTGAGAGAGATCAATTAGATGAAGAAAATTGAAGAATGAAAGTGTTTGTAGGTGTTTTTGGTCGTTGGTGTATGGATTAGATATAAAGGATATGTAATTTTGTTTTCATGTAAATAAGTCATGAATGATTACTCATATTTTTGTAATTTTATGAGATATTTCATGCTAGTTGCCAAATGATGGTTCCCACATGTGTTAGGTGACTCACATGGGCTGCTAAGAGCTGATCATTGGAGTGTATATACCAATAGTACATACATCTAAAAGCTGTGTATTGTACGAGTACGAATACGGGTGCATACGAGTAGAATTGTTGATGAAACTGAACGAGGATGTAATTGTAAGCATTTTTGTTAAGTAGAAGTATTTTGATAAGTGTATTGAAGTCTTTCAAAAGTGTATGAATACATATTAAAACACTACATGTATATACATTTTAACTGAGTCGTTAAGTCATCGTTAGTCGTTACATGTAAATGTTGTTTTGAAACCTTTAGGTTAACGATCTTGTTAAATGTTGTTAACCCAATGTTTATAATATCAAAAGAGATTTTAAATTATTATATTATCATGATATTATGATGTACGAATATCTCTTAATATGATATATATACATTAAATGTCGTTACAACGATAATCGTTACATATATGTCTCGTTTCAAAATCATTAAGTTAGTAGTCTTGTTTTTACATATGTAGTTCATTGTTAATATACTTAATGATATGTTTACATATCATAATATCATGTTAACTATATATATAACCATATATATGTCATCATATAGTTTTTACAAGTTTTAACGTTCGTGAATCACCGGTCAACTTGGGTGGTCAATTGTCTATATAAAACCTATTTCAATTAATCAAGTCTTAACAAGTTTGATTGCTTAACATGTTGGAAACATTTAATCATGTAAATATCAATCTCAATTAATATATATAAACATGGAAAAGTTCGGGTCACTACAGTACCTACCCGTTAAATAAATTTCGTCCCGAAATTTTAAGCTGTTGAAGGTGTTGACGAATCTTCTGGAAATAGATGCGGGTATTTCTTCTTCATCTGATCTTCACGCTCCCAGGTGAACTCGGGTCCTCTACGAGCATTCCATCGAACCTTAACAATTGGTATCTTGTTTTGCTTAAGTCTTTTAACCTCACGATCCATTATTTCGACGGGTTCTTCGATGAATTGAAGTTTTTCGTTGATTTGGATTTCATCTAACGGAATAGTGAGATCTTCTTTAGCAAAACATTTCTTCAAATTCGAGACGTGGAAAGTGTTATGTACAGCCGCGAGTTGTTGAGGTAACTCAAGTCGGTAAGCTACTGGCCCGACACGATTAATAATCTTGAATGGTCCAATATACCTTGGATTTAATTTCCCTCGTTTACCAAATCGAACAACGCCTTTCCAAGGTGCAACTTTAAGCATGACCATCTCTCCAATTTCAAATTCTATATCTTTTCTTTTAATGTCAGCGTAGCTCTTTTGTCGACTTTGGGCGGTTTTCAACCGTTGTTGAATTTGGATGATCTTCTCGGTAGTTTCTTGTATAATCTCCGGACCCGTAATCTGTCTATCCCCCACTTCACTCCAACAAATCGGAGACCTGCACTTTCTACCATAAAGTGCTTCAAACGGCGCCATCTCAATGCTTGAATGGTAGCTGTTGTTGTAGGAAAATTCTGCTAACGGTAGATGTCGATCCCAACTGTTTCCGAAATCAATAACACATGCTCGTAGCATGTCTTCAAGCGTTTGTATCGTCCTTTCGCTCTGCCCATCAGTTTGTGGATGATAGGCAGTACTCATGTCTAGACGAGTTCCTAATGCTTGCTGTAATGTCTGCCAGAATCTTGAAATAAATCTGCCATCCCTATCAGAGATAATAGAGATTGGTATTCCATGTCTGGAGATGACTTCCTTCAAATACAGTCGTGCTAACTTCTCCATCTTGTCATCTTCTCTTATTGGCAGGAAGTGTGCTGATTTGGTGAGACGATCAACTATTACCCAAATAGTATCAAAACCACTTGCAGTCCTTGGCAATTTAGTGATGAAATCCATGGTAATGTTTTCCCATTTCCATTCTGGGATTTCGGGTTGTTGAAGTAGACCTGATGGTTTTTGATGCTCAGCTTTGACTTTAGAACACGTCAAACATTCTCCTACGTATTTAGCAACATCGGCTTTCATACCCGGCCACCAAAAATGTTTCTTGAGATCCTTGTACATCTTCCCCGTTCCAGGATGTATTGAGTATCTGGTTTTATGAGCTTCTCTAAGTACCATTTCTCTCATATCTCCAAATTTTGGTACCCAAATCCTTTCAGCCCTATACCGGGTTCCGTCTTCCCGAATATGAAGATGCTTCTCCGATCCTTTGGGTATTTCATCCTTTAAATTTCCCTCTTTTAAAACTCCTTGTTGCGCCTCCTTTATTTGAGTAGTAAGGTTATTATGAATCATTATATTCATAGATTTTACTCGAATGGGTTCTCTGTCCTTCCTGCTCAAGGCATCAGCTACCACATTTGCCTTCCCCGGGTGGTAACGAATCTCAAAGTCGTAATCATTCAATAATTCAATCCACCTACGCTGCCTCATATTCAGTTGTTTCTGATTAAATATGTGTTGAAGACTTTTGTGGTCGGTATATATAATACTTTTGACCCCATATAAGTAGTGCCTCCAAGTCTTTAATGCAAAAACAACCGCGCCTAATTCCAAATCATGCGTCGTATAATTTTGTTCGTGAATCTTCAATTGTCTAGACGCATAAGCAATCACCTTCGTTCGTTGCATTAATACACAACCGAGACCTTGCTTTGATGCGTCACAATAAATCACAAAATCATCATTCCCTTCAGGCAATGACAATATAGGTGCCGTAGTTAGCTTTTTCTTCAATAACTGAAACGCTTTCTCTTGTTCATCATTCCATTCAAATTTCTTCCCTTTATGCGTTAATGCAGTCAAGGGTTTTGCTATTCTAGAAAAGTCTTGGATGAACCTTCTGTAGTAACCAGCTAGTCCTAAAAACTGGCGTATGTGTTTCGGAGTTTTCGGGGTTTCCCACTTTTCAACAGTTTCTATCTTTGCCGGATCCACCTTAATACCTTCTTTGTTCACTATGTGACCGAGGAATTGAACTTCTTCCAACCAAAATGCACACTTTGAAAACTTAGCGTACAATTCTTCCTTCCTCAATACTTCTAACACCTTTCTCAAATGTTCACCGTGTTCTTGGTCATTCTTTGAGTAAATAAGTATGTCATCAATGAAAACAATGACAAACTTGTCAAGGTATGGTCCACACACTCGGTTCATAAGGTCCATGAACACAGCTGGTGCATTAGTTAAACCAAACGGCATGACCATAAACTCGTAATGACCGTAACGTGTTCTGAAAGCAGTCTTTGGAATATCATCTTCTTTCACCCGCATTTGATGATACCCAGAACGTAAGTCAATCTTTGAATAAACAGACGAGCCTTGTAGTTGATCAAATAAGTCATCGATTCTCGGTAGTGGGTAGCGGTTCTTGATGGTAAGTTTGTTCAACTCTCGGTAGTCGATACACAACCTGAATGTACCATCTTTCTTCTTGACAAACAAAACAGGAGCTCCCCACGGTGATGTGCTTGGTCGAATGAAACCACGCTCTAAAAGTTCTTGTAATTGGCTTTGTAATTCTTTCATCTCGCTGGGTGCGAGTCTGTAAGGAGCACGAGCTATTGGTGCAGCTCCTGGTACAAGATCTATTTGAAATTCAACGGATCGATGTGGGGGTAATCCCGGTAATTCTTTCGGAAATACATCAGGAAATTCTTTTGCGACGGGAACATCATTGATGCTCTTTTCTTCAGTTTGTACTTTCTCGACGTGTGCTAGAACAGCATAGCAACCTTTTCTTATTAGTTTTTGTGCCTTCAAATTACTAATAAGATGTAGCTTCGTGTTGCCCTTTTCTCCGTACACCATTAAGGGTTTTCCTTTTTCTCGTATAATGCGAATTGCATTTTTGTAACAAACGATCTCCGCTTTCACTTCTTTCAACCAGTCCATACCGATTATCACATCAAAACTCCCTAACTCTACTGGTATCAAATCAATCTTAAATGTTTCGCTAACCAGTCTAATTTCTCGATTCCGACATATATTATCTGCTGAAATTAATTTACCATTTGCTAATTCGAGTAAAAATTTACTATCCAAAGGCGTCAATGGACAACTTAATTTAGCACAAAAATCTCTACTCATATAGCTTCTATCCGCACCCGAATCAAATAAAACGTAAGCAGATTTATTGTCAATAAGAAACGTACCCGTAACAAGCTCCGGGTCTTCCTGTGCCTCTGCCGCATTAATATTGAAAACTCTTCCACGGCCTTGTCCATTCGTGTTCTCCTGGTTCGGGCAATTTCTAATAATGTGGCCTGGTTTTCCACATTTATAACAAACTACATTGGCATAACTTGCTCCGACACTACTTGCTCCGCCATTACTCGTTCCGACACCATTTGTTCCTTTCGTTCTATTAACCCCTGGTCCGTAGACCTCACACTTCGCCGCGCTATGACCATTTATTTTACACTTGTTGCAAAATTTGGTGCAGAACCCCGAGTGATTCTTTTCACACCTTTGGCATAGCTGCTTCTGATTGTTGTTGTTGTTGCGGTTATTATTGTTGTTGGGATGATTGTTGTAGTTGCTGTTGTTGTTGTTGTTGTTGGGCCGTTTGTTGTAGTTGCGATTGATGTTGCGATTGTTGGGATAATTGTTGCGATTATTGTTGTAATTGTTGTTGTTGTTGTATTGGTGATTCTTATCACCGTTTTCCTCCCACTTTCTTTTGACTTGCTTCACATTGGCCTCTTCAGCAGTCTGTTCTTTAATTCTTTCTTCAATTTGGTTCACGAGTTTGTGAGCCATTCTACATGCCTGTTGTATGGAGGCGGGCTCGTGTGAACTTATATCTTCTTGGATTCTTTCTGGTAATCCTTTCACAAACGCGTCAATCTTCTCTTCCTCATCTTCGAATGCTCCCGGACACAATAGGCACAATTCTGTGAATCGTCTTTCGTATGTGGTAATATCAAATCCTTGGGTTCGTAACCCTCTAAGTTCTGTCTTGAGCTTATTGACCTCAGTTCTGGGACGGTACTTCTCGTTCATCAAGTGCTTGAATGCTGACCAAGGTAGTGCGTACGCATCATCTTGTCCCACTTGCTCTAGATAGGTATTCCACCATGTTAACGCAGAACCTGTGAAGGTATGTGTAGCGTACTTCACTTTGTCCTCTTCAGTACACTTACTTATGGCAAACACCGATTCGACCTTCTCGGTCCACCGTTTCAATCCGATCGGTCCTTCGGTTCCATCAAATTCCAAAGGTTTGCAGGCAGTGAATTCTTTGTAGGTGCATCCTACACGATTTCCTGTACTGCTAGATCCAAGGTTATTGTTGGTATGTAGCGCAGCCTGTACTGCGGCTATGTTTGAAGCTAGAAAAGTACGGAATTCCTCTTCATTCATATTCACGGTGTGTCGAGTAGTCGGTGCCATTTCCTTCAAAATAGTCAAATGGAACAAGTTAATCATACAGAATGTTAAGAGTAGTTAATAGTATTTCGTAGCATAATATGAACTCATTTATAAAAGCTTTTTCTTCATATTAGCGTTTTATAAGTTTAAATTCGGGTAGTACCTACCCGTTAAGTTCATACTTAGTAGCTAATATACAATTCAACTACTACAATTCTATATGAAAAACTGATTATAATAATATTTCGCGTTCAAACTTTTATACAATATTTTACAAACTTACAATACCGCTTATTTTACATAAAGCATGAAATATAGCACACATTAACTTTGATACAAGATAGTTGTGAAGACAATTCTAGCTAGTACACAAGTCGTTCAGCAAAGGCAATAAAGACACGTAATTCATACGTCCAGAAACAAGTCATGCATTCTGGTTTTACTAGGACTACTTCCCATCCTTGGTCTTGTGCAACATAACCGTTATGGCCGTTGATAAGACAGCGTGTTGTAACGTCGTCAAAAGGACGAGGGTTACGTAATGTCCAACAGTCCCGTAATAATCTAAAAACCTCATTTCTTACCCCAATTACCGACTCCGTCACTTGTGGAAACGTTTTGTTTAATAGTTGTAGCCCGATGTTCTTGTTCTCACTTTGGTGAGAAGCGAACATTACTAATCCGTAAGCATAACATGCTTCTTTATGTTGCATGTTAGCCGCTTTTTCTAAATCACGAAGTCCAATATTCGGATATATTGAGTCAAAATAATTTCTTAACCCGTTGCGTAAAATAGCATTTGGGTTCCCCGCAATATATGCGTCAAAGTAAACACATCGTAACTTATGGGTTTCCCAATGTGATATCCCCCATCTTTCAAACGAAAGTCTCTTATAAACCAAGACATTCTTGGAACGTTCTTCGAATGTCTTACAAACTGATCTCGCCTTAAATAGTTGTGCCGAGGAATTCTGGCCGACTCTAGACAAGATTTCATCAATCATGTCTCCGGGTAGGTCTCTTAAAATATTGGGTTGTCTATCCATTTTGTGTTTTTAAACTGTAAAATAGACAAGAGTTAGATTCATAAAAAAATACTTATTAATACAAGCAATTTTTACATATATCATAAAGCATAAGAACACTATATTACATATATTACACCACACGAATACAACTATCTTATTCCGACTCGCTCGTTTCTTCTTCTTCGGTTTTGGTTCGTTTTGCCAAGTTTCTAGGGATATATGATGTTCCCCTAATACGAGCCGTCGTTGTCCACATTGGTTTAGAAAAACCTGGTGGTTTAGAGGTTCCCGGGTCATTGTTACAACTTAAGGACTTCGGGGGTTGACGATACATATAAAGTTCATCGGGGTTGGAATTAGATTTCTCTATTTTTATGCCCTTTCCCTTATTATTTTCTTTTGCTTTTTTAAATTCAGTTGGGGTAATTTCTATAACATCATCGGAATTCTCGTCGGAATCCGATTCATCGGAGAATTGGTAATCCTCCCAATATTTTGCTTCCTTGGCGGAAACACCATTGACCATAATTAACCTTGGTCGGTTGGTTGAGGATTTTCTTTTACTTAACCGTTTTATTATTTCCCCCACCGGTTCTATTTCTTCATCCGGTTCCGATTCTTCTTCCGGTTCCGATTCTTCTTTCGGTTCCGACTCTTCTTCCGGTTCCTCTTCGGGAACTTGTGAATCAGTCCACGAATCATTCCAATTTACATTTGACTCTTCATTATTATTAGGTGAGTCAATGGGACTTGTTCTAGAGGTAGACATCTATCACATAATATCAAACGCGTTAAGAGATTAATATATCACATAATATTCACATGTTAAAAATATATAGTTTCCAACAAAATTTGTTAAGCAATCATTTTTCAAGTAAACACGGTCAAAGTCCAGACTCACTAATGCATCCTAACAAACTCGATAAGACACACTAATGCAAAATTCTGGTTCTCTAAGACCAACGCTCGGATACCAACTGAAATGTCCCGTTCTTATTGATTAAAAACGTTCCATATTAATTGATTTCGTTGCGAGGTTTTGACCTCTATATGAGACGTTTTTCAAAGACTGCATTCATTTTTAAAACAAACCATAACCTTTATTTCATAAATAAAGGTTTAAAAAGCTTTACGTAGATTATCAAATAATGATAATCTAAAATATCCTGTTTACACACGACCATTACATAATGGTTTACAATACAAATATGTTACATCGAAATCAGTTTCTTGAATGCAGTTTTTACACAATATCATACAAATATGGACTCCAAATCTTGTCCTTATTTTAGTATGCAACAGCGGAAGCTCTTAATATTCACCTGAGAATAAACATGCTTTAAACGTCAACAAAAATGTTGGTGAGTTATAGGTTTAACCTATATATATCAAATCGTAACAATAGACCACAAGATTTCATATTTCAATACACATCCCATACATAGAGATAAAAATCATTCATATGGTGAACACCTGGTAACCGACATTAACAAGATGCATATATAAGAATATCCCCATCATTCCGGGACACCCTTCGGATATGATATAAATTTCGAAGTACTAAAGCATCCGGTACTTTGGATGGGGTTTGTTAGGCCCAATAGATCTATCTTTAGGATTCGCGTCAATTAGGGTGTCTGTTCCCTAATTCTCAGATTACCAGACTTAATAAAAAGGGGCATATTTGATTTCGATAATTCAACCATAGAATGTAGTTTCACGTACTTGTGTCTATTTTGTAAATCATTTATAAAACCTGCATGTATTCTCATCCCAAAAATATTAGATTTTAAAAGTGGGACTATAACTCACTTTCACAGATTTTTACTTCGTCGGGAAGTAAGACTTGGCCACTGGTTGATTCACGAACCTATAACAATATATACATATATATCAAAGTATGTTCAAAATATATTTACAACACTTTTAATATATTTTGATGTTTTAAGTTTATTAAGTCAGCTGTCCTCGTTAGTAACCTACAACTAGTTGTCCACAGTTAGATGTACAGAAATAAATCGATAAATATTATCTTGAATCAATCCACGACCCAGTGTATACGTATCTCAGTATTGATCACAACTCAAACTATATATATTTTGGAATCAACCTCAACCCTGTATAGCTAACTCCAACATTCACATATAGAGTGTCTATGGTTGTTCCGAAATATATATAGATGTGTCGACATGATAGGTCGAAACATTGTATACGTGTCTATGGTATCTCAAGATTACATAATATACAATACAAGTTGATTAAGTTATGGTTGGAATAGATTTGTTACCAATTTTCACGTAGCTAAAATGAGAAAAATTATCCAATCTTGTTTTACCCATAACTTCTTCATTTTAAATCCGTTTTGAGTGAATCAAATTGCTATGGTTTCATATTGAACTCTATTTTATGAATATAAACAGAAAAAGTATAGGTTTATAGTCGGAAAAATAAGTTACAAGTCGTTTTTGTAAAGGTAGTCATTTCAGTCGAAAGAACGACGTCTAGATGACCATTTTAGAAAACATACTTCCACTTTGAGTTTAACCATAATTTTTGGATATAGTTTCATGTTCATAATAAAAATCATTTTCTCAGAATAACAACTTTTAAATCAAAGTTTATCATAGTTTTTAATTAACTAACCCAAAACAGCCCGCGGTGTTACTACGACGGCGTAAATCCGGTTTTACGGTGTTTTTCGTGTTTCCAGGTTTTAAATCATTAAGTTAGCATATCATATAGATATAGAACATGTGTTTAGTTGATTTTAAAAGTCAAGTTAGAAGGATTAACTTTTGTTTGCGAACAAGTTTAGAATTAACTAAACTATGTTCTAGTGATTACAAGTTTAAACCTTCGAATAAGATAGCTTTATATGTATGAATCGAATGATGTTATGAACATCATTACTACATTAAGTTCCTTGGATAAACCTACTGGAAAAGAGAAAAATGGATCTAGCTTCAATGGATCCTTGGATGGCTCAAAGTTCTTGAAGCAAAATCATGACACGAAAACAAGTTCAAGTAAGATCATCACTTGAAATAAGATTGTTATAGTTATAGAAATTGAACCAAAGTTTGAATATGATTATTACCTTGTATTAGAATGATAACCTACTGTAAGAAACAAAGATTTCTTGAGGTTGGATGATCACCTTACAAGATTGGAAGTGAGCTAGCAATCTTGAAAGTATTCTTGATTTTATGAAACTAGAACTTTTGAAATTTATGAAGAACACTTAGAACTTGAAGATAGAACTTGAGAGAGATCAATTAGATGAAGAAAATTGAAGAATGAAAGTGTTTGTAGGTGTTTTTGGTCGTTGGTGTATGGATTAGATATAAAGGATATGTAATTTTGTTTTCATGTAAATAAGTCATGAATGATTACTCATATTTTTGTAATTTTATGAGATATTTCATGCTAGTTGCCAAATGATGGTTCCCACATGTGTTAGGTGACTCACATGGGCTGCTAAGAGCTGATCATTGGAGTGTATATACCAATAGTACATACATCTAAAAGCTGTGTATTGTACGAGTACGAATACGGGTGCATACGAGTAGAATTGTTGATGAAACTGAACGAGGATGTAATTGTAAGCATTTTTGTTAAGTAGAAGTATTTTGATAAGTGTATTGAAGTCTTTCAAAAGTGTATGAATACATATTAAAACACTACATGTATATACATTTTAACTGAGTCGTTAAGTCATCGTTAGTCGTTACATGTAAATGTTGTTTTGAAACCTTTAGGTTAACGATCTTGTTAAATGTTGTTAACCCAATGTTTATAATATCAAAAGAGATTTTAAATTATTATATTATCATGATATTATGATGTACGAATATCTCTTAATATGATATATATACATTAAATGTCGTTACAACGATAATCGTTACATATATGTCTCGTTTCAAAATCATTAAGTTAGTAGTCTTGTTTTTACATATGTAGTTCATTGTTAATATACTTAATGATATGTTTACATATCATAATATCATGTTAACTATATATATAACCATATATATGTCATCATATAGTTTTTACAAGTTTTAACGTTCGTGAATCACCGGTCAACTTGGGTGGTCAATTGTCTATATAAAACCTATTTCAATTAATCAAGTCTTAACAAGTTTGATTGCTTAACATGTTGGAAACATTTAATCATGTAAATATCAATCTCAATTAATATATATAAACATGGAAAAGTTCGGGTCACTACAATTTATTTATTTTATGCACTTTAATTATTATCATTTATCTTTACGCTTAAAAATATAAAATCGACAAACCGGTCATTAAACGGTAATTCCCCCCAAAGTTACCTATAATTACTATATATTACTAAATCTAGTTTAACTACTTAATTAACTAATTTGACCTAGTAAGACACCCAATAATAGTGTCCACGGATCGACCTCTCGGACTTTACCTTAGCTATATTATTACACGATAGGTATACTTGTCTTTTGTGTTTTAGTTTAATTTAGGTGATTTCCTGTAGTAAATAAATATAAAACTGATAGCCGTTTCATACACACCCTCTAGAACACATCAGTCCTCTACCTAAGTCAAAAGTTACTAAGTCAGTAAATCGTTCCCAAAGGTTTAAAAGTATGTAAATTAGGTCTTAAGTATCATCATCATCAACAACATAAGTAAAAAGTAAAGTAAGTTTTCAATCAAGAATAGAGTTCGAAATAAATGCTGACTTCGTTCAGCCGCTACGACCTCTATACAAACTGAAATGAGGTGAGACCAGTGGCCATGGCTCCGTATATGAGTCCCCTAGTTGTTGACCAATTTACAGAACCAAAATCGTCTTTGTTTGACCGGGGTGACGGTTTAAGTACGAGTAGGTCACAAAATTTCAGCACAACGTTAAAAGGGCGTAGTGACTTTCGGAAGGCTATAAATCATAAACCGTAAGTCGGATTAAGACGAGTCTTAAACGAAAAGTCATCTAATCGAACCGAAAAATCTGTAAATTAACTTTTCCAGTAACCCAGGTTACTGATCAGATCCCAAAAACAGTAAGCAAAGTGTTCCGGTGGGTTCTTGGTGCTTGATGCTCATCACGGCTCTCATCCTTGATGCTTATAGCTTCAAGTGTACAACTCTTTGATGTGTTTTCATCATCTTTATCAAGTTTTGACCATCATGAAACTAGTGTATGTCTAATATATGTAGCACAACTCATTTAAGGGTTGCAAGTAGGTTGATGAACCAAAGTTACATCAAGATCTTAGATCCGACACATACATGAGTTCTAATAGTAATATTAAGCTATAAACTTGAATGTAAACTAAATAATCAAGACCTTAAGTTGTAAAACTTAGATTTTAGTTAGATCTTAAAGATCCTAGACTAAAAAGTAATAGCTGTCAATTATATTAGGATAAGATTGTATGTAATTACCCATTATAATAGTTTATCTTGTGAATATTGCATATTTATTTAATCCTTAAATAAAGGATTCTAGTTACCAAGCTTAGGAGATTTGGTGGGCATATAAACCCATCGGCTATTGAATGAAAAGCACACTTTCAATTATCATTATTCTATCATGGTATCAGATTGACCATCGATCCTATCTCCTCTTCTCATCTACTTGATTTTTCTAATCCTTCTTCTTCTATTACAATGGCCGATAAGTTTCATCCAGCCATTACAATCTCCAACATCAAAAACTGCATACCAATTATTCTCGACACAGACATAAGCAAATACCTTTCCTGGGTTTCCCTCTTCAAAACCCATTGTCAAGCCTACCAAGTTATCGATCATATTACTCCTATCACCACCACAATCGAAGAATCTTCTGTTACGTCCTCTGACCCTACTGTTATTGCTGCTGCTGCCGCCACAAAAAAGGAGCAATGGGATCGTCTAGATGTGGTCGTCCTTAACTGGATTTATGGCACTATATCGACTGATATGCTCGATATTATTCTAAAACCTGAACAAATTGCACTTGATGCATGGACACGCATCAAGGATGTACATGAAGACAACAAAAATTCACGTACTGTTCATCTTCGTTGCAAGTTCACCAACATACATCTCGATAGTTATCCGAATGTGTCTGCATATTGTCAAGATCTCAAAATTATTGCCGATCAACTTGCTAATGTTGGTCCTGCTATCGAAGAAGATCACCTCGTTCTTCAACTAATCACCGGTTTGAATGAAAATTACGATCACGTTGGTTCACAACTTGCATACACCAAACCCTTGCCATCATTCTCTGCAGCAAGATCTACTCTTATTATGGAAGAAGCCAGCAAACAACAACAAGCCGCTCACTCTTCTTCGTCCTCCACTGATACGGCTTTAAATGTTGTCACTCACACCTCCGCGCCACAGCCTACAAACACTACTCGACCTACTTCATCTAACTACCGAGGACGTGGTCGTGGCAATTTTCAAGGAGGCTATCGTGGCTGGGGTCAAGCTTCACGAGGTCGCGGGAATACAAGGTCATACTCTGGAGTTTCTAATGGAAATCAACACCAACAGTGGTTATTTAATCCATACACGGGTCAACCCACAACTTGGAGCCCAGCACCTAGTCCATATCCCACAACATCCATACGGCCCACCAACAATTCTTACCAAGGTGTATTAGGCCCACGCCCACATCAGGCCCAACCTTCATATGCACATTCAATGGCTTCTACTCCAACTGATATTGAATCTGCAATGTACACAATGAGCTTGAATCCACCTGACAATAACTGGTACATGGACACGGGCGCTACATCTCACATGACGGGTTCTCCAGGTGAGCTCCTATCTTATTATCAATCAAAGTCTCCTCATCACATCATAGTCGGAAATGGACATAAAATACCAATTCATGGTTCTGGACATTCTTCTCTTTTATCCACCACCCGTCCCCTTTACTTGTCTAATATTCTTTACTCCCCTAATTTAATTAAAAATCTTATTTCTGTTAGACGTCTCTCTATTGATAATAATATTTCTCTTGAATTTGACCCTTTTGGTTTCACTTTGAAGGAATTTCCGAAGGGGACCCCCATCCTGCGGTGTAACAGCTCAAGAGGCCTCTATCCTCTCAATGGCCTACTTCTACAATAACATCTCAAGAATCATTCCGCATTTTCTGCTGTTTCTTCTACTTTATGGCATCATCGCCTCGGTCATCCGGGCGATTCTATTCTTAAGAACCTTAGTAATAAACGTTACATTGATTGTAATTCGAAGTTTAATAATAAAGTTTGTCAGTCTTGTATTTTTGGCAAACAAGTTAAATTACCTTTCTATCCTTCTTCTAATGTTACTTATTCTCCATTTGATATAATACATAGTGACTTATGGACATCCCCCATCCCTAGTTCAGCCGGACATAAATACTATATACTTTTTCTTGATGACCGTACCAATTACTTATGGACATTCCCTCTTGGACAAAAATTAGATGTTTATACTACCTTCACCAAGTTTCATGCTTATATCTCTACACAATTTCAAAAATCTATTAATACTTTTCAATGTGATAATGGAACTGAATATAATAATGCTTCTTTTCGCAATTTTTGTCAACAAAATGGTATGGTTTTCCGTTTTTCTTGTCCCTACACTTCCCCTCAAAATGGGAAAGCCGAAAGAAAAATCCGTGCAATTAACAATATTATCCGCACTCTTTTAGCCCATTCTCACATGCCTCCTAACTATTGGCATCACGCTCTTGCTATGGCAACTTATATTCTTAATATTCTTCCTAATAAAAATTACGACTATCTTTCTCCTACTCAACTTCTTTACAATCGTACTCCCACTTATCATCATTTACGCGTCTTTGGTTGCTTGTGTTACCCACTTATTCCTTCTACACAACGAAACAAACTTCAACCTAGATCCCTTCCTTGCATTTTTATTGGATATCCATCGAATCACCGAGGCTATAAGTGTCTCGAACTCTCCACACAAAAAATACTTATATCTCGCCATGTGATTTTCAATGAGTCTCAATTCCCATTTTCCTCCACTCACTCTCCTAACCAAAATACGTATGACTTTCTCACTAGTTCAATTAATCCAATGTTTTATCCTACACCACCTATAGCATCTGCTCCAACTCCCCCTCCTAGTCCAAACATAACGAATCCCACCTCACCTCTCAGTCCACTAACGGCCCAACAGTCTTTCACGAACCCAACACCTACCTCCTCTGGCCCAATTTCGCATACAGGCCCTTCTGGTTCCCCTTCTTTCACGCATACCTCCTCACCACCTTTGCATGATTCTATATCTGCTTCTCCCTCTACTACACAATCAACTAATCAACCAACATCTCCATCTCCCTCTGTTACGCCTGATCCACCAGTCCGCACCATCATCACTCGTGCCATGTCCGGAAATTTTAAACCCAAAGCACCTTTTAATCTCTCGGCCACATCCACTATCTCTCCTTTACCATCCAATCCTTCTATGGCTCTAACTGACCCGAATTGGAAAATGGCTATGAATGATGAATTTAATGCTTTGATTGCTAATAAGACTTGGACACTTGTCCCTCGAGACCCTAACATGCAGGTTATTAGATCTATGTGGATTTTCAGGCACAAAGTAAAATCGGATGGTTCTTTCGAGCGTTACAAAGCTCGGTTGGTCGGAGATGGACGTTCACAGCTTCTTGGCATCGATTGTAACGAGACCTTTAGCCCGGTTGTAAAACCGGCTACTATTCGCTTAGTGCTCAGTATTGCTATATCTAAGTCTTGGCAAATCACCAGCTCGATGTAAAAAATGCCTTTCTACATGGTCATCTTAAGGAAACAGTATACATGCATCAGCCGTTCGGTTTTCGAGACGAAACTCATCCTAACCATGTTTGTCTTCTTCATCGCTCACTTTACGGATTGAAACAAGCTCCTCGGGCTTGGTATCAACGATTTGCGGATTATGCTAAGACTATTGGGTTTCGTAATAGCGCATGTGATCATTCTCTCTTCATTTTTTGTCACGGGTCGGATATGGCATATCTACTTTTATATGTCGATGATATTGTGCTTGTAACTTCTAATGAAAAGTTGCGCCAACACCTCATGTCCTTATTATCTCGTGAATTTGCTATGAAAAACTTGGGTCCGTTGCATTCTTTTCTGGGCATCAACGTCACTCGTTCGTCTGATGGACTTTTTCTTAGTCAAGCTACCTATGCTGCCAACATTATAGAACGAGCAGGCTTAACAGGTTGCAATCTTGTTTCTACTCCAGTAGCTACGGATCGTAAGCTAAGCTCCAAACAAGGCCGACCATATGCTGATTCCACAAAATATCGAAGCCTGGCAGGTGCGTTGCAGTATCTTACTTTCACTCGGCCTGACATTTCGTATGCTGTGCAGCAAGTTTGTTTACATATGCATGATCCGAAGGAGGTTCACATGAATGCATTAAAACGCATCATTCGTTACGTGCAAGGTACTCTTACACTCGGCTTACATATTACTAAGTCAAGTTCTACGAATCTAATTGCTTATACCGATGCGGATTGGGGTGGATGTCCCGACACTCGGTGCTCCACCTCGGGTTATTGTGTTTACTACGGTGATAACTTGATTTCTTGGTCTTCTAAACGCCAAACAACGATGTCTCGTTCTAGTGCTGAAGCTGAATATCGTGGCGTCGTGAATGTTGTTGCAGAATCGTGCTGGCTTCGCAACCTCCTTCTTGAGTTACATTGTCCCATTCCGAAAGCCACTCTTGTTTTTTGTGATAATATGAGTGCCATTTATCTCTCGGGCAATCCCGTTCATCATCAACGTACTAAACACATAGAAATGGACATTCATTTTGTCCGCGAAAAGGTTGCCACAGGTCAGGTTCGCATACTGCATGTTCCCACAAGATTTCAAATTGCTGATATTTTCACGAAAGGTCTTCCGCACTTATTATTTGATGAATTTTGTTCCAGTCTCCACGTTTCTTTACCGAAGGGTTCGACTGCGGGGGAGTAATAGCTGTCAATTATATTAGGATAAGATTGTATGTAATTACCCATTATAATAGTTTATCTTGTGAATATTGCATATGTATTTAATCCTTAAATAAAGGATTCTAGTTACCAAGCTTAGGAGATTTGGTGGGCATATAAACCCATCGGCTATTGAATGAAAAGCACACTTTCAATTATCATTATTCTATCAAAAAGTCTAGATCTAGTGTTCTTAAGTTAGATCCTAAGTTATAGAACTTGGATTTTCACTTTAATAAAACCATAAGTTATGAAACTTAGATTTTTATCTTGTAAATTATATGTAAGCTTATAAGCTTATGTTTACAACAAAATTGGAAGACCATAAGCTATAGAAACTTAGATCTAACATAAGTGTATGAAGTTATAACTAGAAAGTTTAACTTCCATGTTCTTGATCTTACAAAGTTTAAACTTTAATTTCAAGAAAAATGAGATCAAGATTAACTAGTAATACTTGACCAATATATGTAAATCACGAATTTAAAAGAAAGAAAAGATGAACTTCAAGTGTAGAACCATAAGCTAACAAGCTTAGATTCTTGTTCTTGACTTCTTATCAAACTAAGGATGGAAGAAACAAGATTCATGAAGATACAAACTATAAAGTTTGATCTTGAACAACAAACAACAACTAGTATGATGTTGATGATACAAGTCGAATTCAAGGAAGAAAGAAGAAGAAAAATAAAGTTTATTACTTACAATTTTGAGAGAAAAGTTTAGAGAAAAGAAAGTGTAAGTATGAAGTGTGTGTGGAATGGAGTAAGGACTAGTTTATAAGTAACAAAAAAAAAAATTTGAGCTCCCCATGCCCACTAAAGACCGACGGTATTGAGGCATCAAATGGGGAAGTCAAAGTGCAACTTTCAAGTGTGGGAAGATGGTGTATGCTAGGAAGAGTATAAAGTCAAATACATGGGAAAGGTGATCATGCATGCTTGAGACATCTTTATCTCCAACTTAACTTAATTAATCCATGATTAGTCTTAAAGAATCATTAGCATAATAGTGGGCTTACTAGTAGTCCATTAAGAAAAGTAGGGTGGGCTTCCAAGTTCAAGTCCATTAATATAAGCCCATGTAAGTGTGCAACAATTTAGTAAAATCTCAAGTAATTAACTACTAACATTAGTTAATTAAAAATGATTAATAATAATTAATCATGAACGTAAATAATATTCTAAATATTATTCTTGAAAAGCGTGTGTCACAAAGACAAGTCGGGATATTGAAAAGTCAAATATGGTAACAAGTAAAATGTATAAGAATACATTTATTAAAGCGCAAGTATTAATAATAAATATTAATAAATATGAGTCGGAAAATCCGGGGTCGTTACAAATATATGGTTATAAGCTTTAACAAACTTTTGAATGACAAATTTATTGTATTTATTCAACACGATACCAATAGAAGCAAGACATCATGTCCTCTGTGATGGCCTATTTCTTTTCTTCTTTTTATTTTTTTTTTTATTTTCTACTTGAATAGGCAGTGTCTGTGTAACTCTATAACAAACATTATCATCAACAAACGTTAATGTATTAACTTCCCCAAAACAATCCGCATAAATATCAAATAAATCATCAGTAGCTGAAACATCTTCAGGTTTATGCAAAATCTCTTGATTAGATCATTGCTTGCTACATAGAAAGTACTTATATCTGACTAGACTATTACCAAAATCATCAAACCCTCTCTTTGATGAAGACTTCCTTACCTCAAAACCACCATTAACAGCATAATCCTTGTCAAAATTATATGCTAAATCTATTGAATCAAAAACCATTCTGATAGCTGGTAAAAGAGATTTGTCAACATTAAGTGTCCACGATTTTATACCAGAAGATGATATTTCCTCAGAACCAACGCAAAAACTTTTGGGTACATAAACACCAGTGAAAAAAATATAAAAAGAACATAAATAAATATATAATCTATCAAAAAAGACGCATAAAGGTGCATCGAAAAAATATATGTTATAAATCATGCCTCCAAAAAGTACAAAAACAAATGTAGAACACAGATGTAAAAATACAAAGTGTAAAGCATAACAATGACTTAGAACAGATACATGTAAATCTATATGCCTAAATGTAGAACAGACACATGTACATCAGAGATGTAGAACACAAATGTAGAACACAAAAAATTGAATGTATAATAGATGCATTAAATGTAGAAAACACTCAATGCATCATGTAGAACACACGTGTACAAAAAAAAATGTATATTACAGCAGCAATATACATTAGGATTCAAAGATGCATCATCTTGCATCTAGTTATGAAAAAATATTGCTTCTAACAGTAGGAATTTCTCAAAGAAATAAAGAATGATTTTTAATTAAAACATGTAAACGTACATTCTCCGTTAGTATCATGATGTTCGAAGATCTCGATATGATCAAATTCATCAATGACGTCAAAAAATGAGATTGTTCATCATCATCGCCGTCGTTAACAACAAAATCATCATTAACATGAAACTGATCATTACGATGAATCAAGTCATCAACTTGAACATTCTTATCACCGATCGACCTTGTGTACTATCAATTTTTTTTTTTAATTTAGAACAGAGAACTTGAAGCATGTAATCAAATGACCTAAAAACGATAGAGACTGTAAAAACGCAAATCAATTTGAAGGATAGAACCCCTAATTTTGAAATCGTAAAGAATGAAATCGTAGAACTTGGGGAATAAGATAGAACCCTAATTTTGAATTAAACGATTTAAACATCGATATATGTCGGATAGACACGAGTAAAATGACGAAATTAACCTTTACTAGTAAAATTAAGGAAGAAACAAAATTATTCGAATCAATCAATTTTTTGTTCGCTCGTGAAGATTTTTGTTCGGCCGCGTGAGTTCTCAAATACAAAAAGTTCTCATTTGATCCCTCTAATATATATATATATATATATATATATATATATATATATATATATATATATATATATATATATATATATATATATATATAGTGGCAGGATCAAGAGGGAAGTAACCATTCGAGGGGAAGCGGGGGGAAGCAAAAACTTTTTTTTTCGTTTTTTGAAAAAACTTTGTTCACGAACATTATAGATGAGATGAAAATATGAACATTTAGTAGAGACACTTTGTGATAAATATTTTTATTTTGACGGGAAAACGCTCGAAGAAGTAATATATAACAATTATCGTGTTTTTCGAGCGTATTTTGAGATTTTAGCTATTGGGGTTTAGATATTAGGGTTTAGATATTAGGGTTTATAGGGTTTAGATATTAGGGTTTAGAAATTTAGGGTTTAGGGTTTAGATTTAGGGTTTAGATTTAGGATTTAGATTGAGTTTTTAACACGAACGGTTTAGAGTTTAGGGTTTAGGGTTTAGGGTTTGGTGTTTTGGGTTTATGGAATAAACCCAAAATACCAAACCCTAAACCCTAAACCCTAAACTCTAAATCGGGCTAAATTTTACTTCACAAAACATGGAAAAAAAAAACGTTCATATTCTTCACGAACAATATTGTCTTGAATGTTATTTTTGGCGATCGTTTTTCCGCCTAAATAATAACATTCATCACGAAGTGTCTCTTCTAAATGTTCATATTTTCGTGTGATCATGATCCCGGAAAAAAAAAATTCAAAAAAACAAAAAACAAAAAAAAAAAATTTGCTTCCCCCGCTTCCCACGATTGGTTACTTCTCCATTGATCCTGCCCCCTATATATATATATATATATATATATATATATAATCCATTGGCGGCATTAATTGCATTGACACATTGACATTAGATGCTGTTTTCTTTTCATTTGCAATTTAAACAAATTTAAAATTTAAATTAGAAACGTGTTTGGCAACATGATTTAAACATAATTCCGACCACTCGAAAGCAAAATATAACAATCAAACTTTTGACTGTAATTTGGAAAACTGTAAAGATAATTTTTTTCCGTCTAAAAACATAATGATTCTTTTTAGGCCATTTAAAGTAAAATACTTTTCTTTTCTAAAAGAATATTGCATAATATATGTTGAATGATTAAAATTTAAATGTTCTAAATCATTTAACAAGATAAAACTGCAGGAGCAACGTGCTTACTCTAATACCTTACATTCTTTTTTAAAAAGAAAAAATCAGAGAATTATACTTTTCATTTCTTTAAAGCAGCCAGTTATATCTTTCATTTAAAAGTAATTAAAAGGATCCAAACTGAAAAACTTAATTGGAAAATTCTACACTTACAAAAACTACATCAATTTTAAAAATTCCACTTGTTTTTCCCCTAATATAATTGCCTCATCTTACTATAAACGGAGTAATTTCTTATAAATGTTTGTAACTATAAATACCTATAAACTAAAATCCTCACAAAATAACTACCACTATAGCTACACTGATCATAGTGATCAAATACAAACAATGTTAGGATAATAATAAGAATATAAGTGATACCTTTCGTGTTTGACTTAAGTTGGACACAATATGGTTCGTAATGAATATCCGATTTATTGAATATCCATCTATTCCGATTTGTTAAAAATATAGGCTAATAGGTGATATATAGATGGACATGACTGATTTGAAAATTTGTGGATTATATATTGATGAAAATCTATCATTCGCTTATATTTCCCTGTCACAGAAAATACAATTATGCGTAGATATTTATATACATATGTACTAAAATATATGCATATACATTTACATATGCTTGTACATATACCCTACAAATAATTGTTATCGAAAATACAAGTATTAACTCATATATCTTATATATTTAATGTTAAATTGCCTTTATTTCTTTTTACTATTGACTTTTATCAAATTAAAATGTATAGATCAATCTAAGTAAGTTAAGTAAGTCAAACTGACTCCAACACATAGAGAAAATCTTTAATTAATTATAATAACAATAAAAAAGCTAAAAGCACGTACTAAACTTGTTAATAATCATATATATAGTTAGGCTGTGTTCTCAATTTTTTTTTTAGAAAGAAAGGAAAGGATATGGAAGGAGAACATACTAATCACTCATTGTAAGGAGATGAGTTGTCTTTTTTAGAGTTTTTTTTTTTATAGCAAAACTATTGTATTTCATTGAAATTGTAAAGGACACCACTAAATTATACTACTCGGACTCCATATACTTGTCGAATTTATAATTTTTTAAAAAGGTAAACTATCACTAAAATAGCATTCTCATATAATTAGTACTGAAAAAAAATTCGAGATCCCATTGAGTTATAATCCTGTAATCGCCACTGGATATGTATCTTAATATTATTCATGAACTATCATATATAGTAATAGCACAATAACAATATAATTATCATAACTTTAGTATGGAGTAGTATAATAATCAGTATAGTAATATATTTGTGTTATATAGATAAACAATAATTATAATCATTTTACTTTCTTTTCTCTTGATTTCCATTTAACTCAGAGAATGCATTTAAGATGTTATACATTACATTCCTTTCTATCCCTATTCTGTCATTTAATTTTCATCCCATTCTTTTTCGCTTAAAAAAAAAAACTCGAGAACACAGCGTCACAGTTGTAACATATTAAGCTCAATTATTATATTACACGTTTCCGTGTATGTATTTCTTTATATTACGTTACATATTTTTGAACGACAGTATTAAGGTCACTGAAGGTGACATAAACTATCCACTCGATCATATCCAGGAGGTTCCATTTCATGTTCACTTCTTACACCCGTTATGAGAAAATCTCTGGATATTTCACTCAAGGAAAATCCCCGAGGGAAGCTAGATATGGGTAGAGCCCACCATTTGCAAAAAAAAAAAAAAAAAAAAAAACCCAAGAACTCCCTAACCAATTGCAAAACAAATTGCATTATGAAATTCTCAGTTGAGGCTCGAACTCGAGACCTCCCGAACACCCAGAAAAAAGGTAGCTACTCAGCAAAAGGAGATGGTTATATTTGTTAAAAATACTTTGATTATATCATTTCATAATATGTATATTTTTACTTTTTTTTTTTTTTTAATATTCAAGGCATATCTATTAATATGCGAAACCCGACATATATGAATATGAGTGAATAAATTATTTATAAATGGATATGAATTTGAAAAAATTAATTAAATATAAGATAACTCAATTCATGTTCGATATATTGTCATTTTTATACATGAGATGCAACTCAACACCATCAAATCCCTAACAACCTTTTTCGATCAAACTATCTAGTTTTAACATAGAAAGACTTAATTACTGTTAATATAGGCAAAGACAAATATTAGTATTTTTACATTTGTTAAAGCATCAAAAACAATAATTATATACATCCCAATAAATAACTACTCCATATTATATATAGTGTATGTTTGGTAACTAGTTAGGCTGGTCCCAACCATTCGTCCAGGAGGCTCACCCAGCCTGGACACTGATGGTACGAATCCGCCCAGGGGTCCGCCCAGCTCCCTCGTCTTCATTTTCGTCCATTTTCAGCACATTTCAGGACGGGAGAGGCTTAATTTTGTGGTACTTTTTGCTAGTGGTCTTGTACAATTGATTAATTAATTAATATAGTGGGTGAGGAAGGAGTGTCATTGTTGGGAGTGTTTAGTCCTGATTTAGTCCTGAGAAGGAAGTGAAATGGAAGTGATGATGTGTCGCTGAATGGTTGGCTAGTCTTGGAACAAGTCATGTCTTGATTGAGACCTCTCTTAGTAGATAGTAGCTAGTAGCCCGTAGTTGACAACTAATAGATATTAGTTTGTAACTAATAGCTGGTAGTTTTTTAGATAAATTTAAGTGTTTGATAGAGTAGCTCTTGCTATTAAAAAAAGAGTAATCTAACAAAAAGTTAATGAGTTTTGTTTTTTTTTCAAACGCTAGTTTCAATAGCTTCTTGCTCCCCCACCCCCCTTGTCTAAAAGCTTTAAAATTCTAATACTTCAGACTATTAGTCAATCTTCAACTCCATTAGATTTGTAACTTTACTTTTTAAGCTATTTTTTTTAGGGTAATCAAAAAAGTAGCAGTAATGCGTATATTGCGATATGAACATCACATAACTTGAATTATTTTTTTTTTCTTCCCTAAAAGGGATTTAAGAAGTTGATTATTACTATTGAGAAAATTAATACTTGTCCAAGGTAAAGACAAGTGTCATTTAAGTGATTTTTTTTATATTTCGAAAGGATATAAAGATTTTGCTGATGATATATTGGTGTAAAGAGATCGACACTGAGTTTGTAGAATTGTAGTGAAGCTAATTCTCAATTGGTGGTGAGTGAATTAAGGAGGATTAATTAAAGTTTATCGCTACCAATAGAAATCCTTGTGTTTGTATTCCTTACTTTCATACATATGTGTTACAATCACAAACACATTTGATGTTAAAATTGAAACTAATACTATAGGTTTGAAACGACAAGAAAAATCAAAAAGTTTCTAGCAAATGATAAGTAACTATTCATCTCATCCCCTCTAGTTTCTTTTATAAACTATTGAAAACGTTGGTTAAAAATCACCTTCGATTTTTAATATTTCAGCTCTGTTATGTTTATTTGGATAAATATTTGGTTGAAAATAGTGTACATTGAAATGATAATAGACAATGAAAATGTGTAAATAAAGTTAAAAGGCGAAAAGGTTGAAAGAAAATAAATATAAAATTAATATGTAGAAAAAGTTAGAAGATTTTACCTGAAACATACGTAAATAATCGGTCACAATATCACTATCGAAACAAGTACCTTCAAATAGCATCAACACCTTGAGTTAGTTATCAAAGGCTTCTAATTTCTTATGCTCAAATGATTCATTTCACACCCTCCACTTTCATGTCATTCAATTCAACTAAAGTGGATTGATGCTCTTTTTCCCATAACTAATCTCCTTTTTAATAAATTAATTAAAGATAATCTTTGATTAAACATCCACTTTAGTAAAAATATCCTCAACTTACTTGATATATTTTTTCCCCTTTCAACCCATGTTTTTACTCGCTTAACACATGTAAACAATAGATGTAGTCAGGTTGGTCAAAATCATCATTCTTATATAGGAGACAATTTGATATTGGTAGGAGTAATAATATTAAAATATCATATGACTTAATAGAACACCAAGAGTGGTGATGCTATTTTTTAACATTTGACATTCGTTCTTAGATTTTATTCACTTTAATGTCAAGGCGTTCTTGTTACGTGCGTAAGAATTACAAGTTGCGACTACTGTACTCATTTATAACAAGATACCTAAACAAAGGCTAGTTTAGACATTTCCTCGGTTGAAATCGTTGGATACGTTAATTAAACTATCAATCATAGTTCTCATTCGGATTCCTAGTTGTTGCGCATTGGAATGGTTTTCGCTTGTTTTTAGGTTGTGAGAATTCCATCGTTGGTTGTTTTTCTTTCTTTAGTTTACTTCTTTAAGTCAAAATTGGCGTCGGTACCATCTCGTTGTGATTGCATGTCGAGTTTTTGGGTGTTTTAAGCTTGTCATCACATTATAAATTTGTTATAACAATCGGATTACGTTAGAATGTTACAGCGTTTGAATATTACCGTCATTCTAGCTTTGGTGTTCGATAATATGATATTTGATTTGCTAGTATGATTATGATATTTGATAATTTTGATTTGATAATATGATATTTGATGCGTTTAAAGATGATACGTTTTGGAATGAGTTTCATTTGAAGTAATTGTGCAATAGATTGTTTGAGTGAAGAAATGAACTATGCGAGCTTAGCGGGCTGCTGTCTTCGTTTGGTTTGAGCCCAGATCAGCGGGACAGATGGGCCTAGTCTCCAGGTTCGAAAGGGTGTTTCACAGCAAACCGTTTATCCTCCTTGCTGGACGAAAGACTGATGCCTACGACGAATTCCAGTGCGGTTACATTGAGGAATAATTTTATTCCTAAAAATGTAGAATTTTTTGTATGGAGAACGAGAAAGGGCAGACTTCCAATCCTACCCGAGCTCGACAAAAGGGGTATTGATCTAAACTCGGTACGTTGCCCCATTTGCGATGATGATATCGAGTCTTTGGATCATTCCCTATTTGCGTGTAAAATATCAAAAGAGATTTGGGTTCGAGTTTTTAATTGGTGGAATATGGGAAATATAACAAGTCATGGTATTCGGGGTCTTTTAATTGGTGATGTGGGACAAAACGTAACGGAGGTGGGAAAACTAATATGGCAGGGGGTTATTTGGACGGGTTGCTATTTAATTTGGAAGAATCGAAATGAGAAAGTATTCAAGAATAAGTGTTGGAACGTTCCGGTCGCGGTTAGTGAAATTCAAGTTAAAAGTTTCGATTGGATCGCGAAGAGATGCAAGGCGAAGGATATCGTATGGCTTGATTGGCTACACAACCCATGGAGTTACCTTATTTAGTTTCTAGGATGTAATGATGCTTCCTTGGCATCATACGCCTTTGTATTTTGTTGTTCTTACATTGTGTATCTAATACTTGCGAACCTTGTGATGTTTTCGTGTTTTTATCTAATAAAAGTATTGTTGCCTTTAAAAAAAAAATAGATTGTTTGAGTTGTAGTTCTTTGATATTGTAAATTTTACGGAGTAGTTATTGATGGCAAAAATAGTGTTTTTGAAGTGTTTAAATTAAGAAATGAGTATTTTAATGTGTTTTGATTTAATTTGAAGTTTTGTATTTATAAATTAAATTTGGCTTCAAATAGAAAAAAAATTATAACAGGTCACTAGAAATAGAATTTTCTCATAAAATTACGTCGTGACCCGTACAGTATTCAAAACGTCGTTCAAGAGTGTCATATATATGTTTACGAAAATAATCAACTCGAAACAAAGATATTAAGCACAAAGTCATAAAATGATTAAAGTATAGACCTCTGAGTTTCATTCATGTACACATATTATATACGGGGGCCTCTAAATTACATTTTTTTAGAAATTTCACAAGTCGAGCTATCAATTATCTTTTCAACCAAATAGCATCTAGAACATAATGATTAGGTTGTAGTGTTGTACCAACCGTAATGACAAAACAAAATGTCGATTACAAGTATTTTGAACAATTTGTAAGTGATACATTTATTAGATAAAAAATTTATAATTTATATGACTGCAAACTATCTCAACAACTAGTCTAGCGGTCGAGGTCATGATATCCGGATTTTTGATAATACGGTTTTTAGGTTCTTTTCATGATAAGTTAAAGTTCTTGAATCTATCTTGAAGTCTTGTATTAAAAATAAGAGGGTAGAAGGTATTGCTAGGAAGTTGCTGATTGTGACCAAGTTAAATGATATTAATATAAAAATAGAAGTTCACTTGGTTACAAGTGCGACATTAGACGAAAAAAATAGCCTCACCTTAGAATTGGATCTGTTAAGAAAAAATTCCTAGTAGTTATAGATATATAGATTTGTTATCAATAATGCTAGATTTATACATTAAGAACTTAACTGTAAGTGACTTGGTGTGAGGTATGAATACCAAGTAACGCCATAGAAACCACAAGTCTTCCCTCATTCCGTAAACACCTTCTACTCTCCCATGTTCATTGAGTATACTAGGTCAATCTTGTGGCATTAACTTGATCCTTATCGAGTTAATTATTGAAGAAAGTGGTGGATTCAATCTAATCTTGATTGCATTCATGTACTAAACAATTGTACGATTCATGGATTCATATATACAAGTTTATATTATTCAGATATATTCTTGTTCATTATATCATCATCTTTATTATCAACTTTATTATCAAACTGTTATATGATCTTCATATCATCATCATCTCAAACTACTGTACAATTCATAAACGTCAACTAAAACACGAATTGAAGCGATATATAGGAATATCAGGATCATATGAATAAATTAGAGGACGCGGATACGTTACAAAAACACGCATTAAATGGTGTTGGTCCCAATTAACAACGAAAAGTATTTTAGAGGGGATGAATACAACCTTTTTGTCAAAATATATCGTTTAAACAATTAATATTAAATAGCATATAAATTAATAAGAGTCAAAGTAATTTTCAACTTACTCTTTTATGGATATAAAATATCAAAGAAACGTGGTTATCTTAGAGCGGAATAGATAACCGGTTAATACAGATTATTACATCTTGATAGTTTAGAACACACTGAAGCATATATAAGTTTTACAGACTCGAGTTAATTTAAGCTCCCACACCACTATCTAAAACAATTGTGGAACATATTTTTATTATAGAGAGTCTATTTTCCAACAAAACTCTATTGACCACTGGTCCAAAACTTTGTTCGTACTTTGGCTAACAGGTTCGGTAGAAAGATAGTGCAAACACGTGTCTCTCTTTCTTGTTCGATATCTATACCAGGAACACCCTAAAAAGGTCGACATATTAATTGAATAAAAAATTAGAATTTTGTGTTCCCAAGGCGTTGTCAAAGTACATCGATGAACTGCACATGCGATATATTTCTTCATTCCACGTCGTCTCGTAAGGTCACTTGTCACCGCCGATGTGCAACCCACTATCTTGTCTGTCATGTCAGTCGAATGCCATGCTTGATTAGACAACACATGATACAAACTATGTCTTTGTACAATCAATATAATATGTCTAAGTGTTTGTTTCTCTTGAGTCTTCTGCTGGTTCATCTATAAATCTTCAGCTGGTTAAGTAACATCTGACTATCTTGTGCTGATAGTACAAGCAGCACAACTAAACATTAAGACACTACATAATGAAATGTCCCGTTCATATTGATTATAAACGTTCCATATTAATTGATTTCGTTGCGAGGTTTTGACCTTTATATGAGACGTTTTTCAAAGACTACATTCGATTTTAAAACAAACCATAACCTTTATTTTATCGATAAAGGTTTAAAATGATAATAAAAAATATAGCGTTTTCACACGACCATTACATAATGGTTTACAATAATATTACACAACAATATATGTCTTCGAATGCAGTTTTCAAACAATATTATACAAACATGGACTCCAAATCTTGTCCTTAATTTAGTATGCAACAGCGGAAGCTCTTAACAATTACCTGAGAATAAACATGCTTAAAACGTCAACAAAAATGTTGGTGAGTTATAGGTTTAACCTATATATTTATCAATCGTAATAATAGACCACAAGATTTCATATTTTCATTTTTCATAAACATCATCCCATACATAGAGATAAAAATTATTCATATGGTGAACACCTGGTAACCGACATTAACAAGATGCATATAAGAATATCCCCTATCATTCCGGGACATCCATCAGACATGATAAAACAACATCGAAGTACTAAAGCATCTGCTACAACGGATGGGGTTTGTTGGGCCCAATAGATCTATCTTTAGGATTCGCGTCAATTAGTAGACTGGTTTACTAATTCTTAGGTTACCATGCAAAAGGGGCATATTCGGCTTCGATCATTCAACCTTAAAAAGTAGTTTCACGTACTTGTGTCTATTTTGTAAAACATTTATAAAATTGCATGTATTCTCATCCCAAAAATATTAAATTTTTAAAATTGGGACTATAACTCACTTTCACAGATTTTTTACTTCGTCGGGAAGTAAGACTTGACCACGGGTTGATTCACGAACCTATAACAAATATGTACATATATATCAAAGTATGATCAAAATATATTTACAATATTTTTATTACGTTTTAATGATTTGAGTTTGTTAAGTCAGCGGTCCTCGTTAGTAACCTACAGCTAGTTGTCCACAGTTAGATGTACAGAAATAAATCAATATATAATATCTCGAATCAATTCACGACCCAGTGTATACAAGTCTCATGCTAGATCACAACTCAAAGTATATATATTATTTTGGAATCAACCTCAACCCAGTGTAGCTAACTCCAGCATTACTGCATATAAAGTGTCTATGGTTGTTCCGAAATATATATATATATATATATATATATATATATATATATATATATATATATATATATATATATATATATGGGTCGATATGATATGTCAAAACATTGTATTCGTATCTATAGTATCCCAAGATTACATAATATATGTTAGAATTCATGTATAATACAATATAAGTTAGTTAAGTTAGGATTTGTATAGATTTGTTACAAATTTCACGTAGCTACAACAAGCAAAATTATTCAATCTTATTTTACCCATAATTTCTTCGTTTTAAATCCGTTTTAAGTGATTCAAGTTGCTATGGTTTCATATTGAAATTAAGTTTATGAAAATAAACAGAAAAGTATAAGTTTATAGTTGGAAATACATGTTACAAGTCAATATTGTAAGAGGTAGTCATTTCAGTCGAAAGAACGACGTTTTGATGACCATTTTGAAAAACATACTTCCACTTTGAGTTTAACCATGATTTTTGGATATAGTTTTATGTTAATAAGAAAAATCATTTTCCTAGAAGAACAACTTTTAAATCAAAGTTTATCATAGTTTTTAATTATCAAACCCAAAACAGCCCGCGGTGTTACTACAACGGCGTATGTCCAGTTTTACGGTGTTTTTCGTGTTTTCAGGTTTTAAATCATTAAGTTATCATATCATATAGATATAGAACATGTGTTTAGTTGATTTTAAAAGTCAAGTTAGAAGGATTAACTTTATTTGCGAACAATTTTAGAATTAACTAAACTATGTTCTAGTGATTACATGTTCAAATTTTCGAATAAGATATTTATATATATATATATATATATATATATATATATATATATATATATATATATATATATATATATATATAAATCGAATGATGTTATGAACATCATTACTACCTTAAGTTTAGTAGGTAAACCTACTGGAAGTGTCAAAAATTGATCTAGCTCCAAAGGATTCTTGGATGGCTTGAAAGTTCTTGAAGTAGAATCATGACACAAAAACAAGTTCAAGTAAGATTTCCACTCGAAATAAGATTTTTAAAGTTATAGGAATTGAATCAAAGTTTGAATATGAGTATTACCTTGAATTAGAAAGATATCTTACTGTAAATAAGAAAGATTTCTTGAGATTGGATGATTACTTGAAATGAATTTGCAAGATTGGAAGTAAGCTAGTAAACTTGAAAGTGTTCTTGATGTGTTCTTGAGTTGTTGTTTTGTAAGTTGTTTTATGTTTGGATTTTTGAGCTAGATTGAGCTAGATTTTGATGAAGATGATTAAAAACACTTAGAACAATGGAAGAACACTTGAGAGAGATTAATTTGATTCAAGAAAATTGCAAAGTGAATGTGTTTGTGAGTACCATTCTACACGTGATTTTGTAGTCTCCATTAGTTTGTAATTTTGTGAGATATTTCATGCTAGATGTTAAATGATGGTTCCCACATAGTTAGGTGACTCACAATGGCTGCTAAGAGCTGATCATTGAAGTGTATATACCAATAGTAAATACATTTAGAAGCTGGGTATTGTACGAGTACGAATACGGGTGCATACGAGTAGAATTGTTGATGAAAATGAACGAGGACGTAATTGTAAGCATTTTTGTTAAGTAGAAGTACTTTGATATGTGCCTTGAAGACTTTCAAAAGTGTATGAATACATCTTAAAATACTACATGTATATACCTTTTAACTGTGTCGTTAAGTCATCGTTAGCCGTTACGTGTAAGTGTTGTTTTGAAACCTTTAAGTTAACGATCTCATTAAATATTGTTAACCCATTGTTTATTATATCTAAAGAGATGTTAAATTATTACATTATCATGATATTATGATGTATGAATATATCTTAATATGATATATATACATTAAAGTGTCGTTACGACGATAATCGTTACATATATGTCTCGTTTTGAAATCCTTAAGTTAGTAGTTTTGTTTTACATATGTAGTTCATTGTTAACATACTTAATGATATAAATAATTATCATTTTATCATGTTAAATATAGTGTAACAATATCTTAATTTGATACATATGTACTTAGTAAGACGTTGTCATAACGATAATCGTTATATATATCGTTTCGAGTTTCTTAATTCAATAGTCTCATTTTATGTATATAACTCATTGTTAATATACCTAGTGAGATACTTTCTTATCATAATATCATGTTAACTATATATATGTCCATATATATATTACCATATAGTTTTTACAAGTTTTAACGTTCGTGAATCGCCGGTCAACTTGGGTGGTCAATTGTCTACATGAAACTCATTTTAAATAATCAAGTCTTAACAAGTTTGATTGCTTAACATGTTGAAAACATTGAAAACATTTAATCATGTAAATATACCAATTTCATTATATATATATAAACATGAAAAAGTTCGGGTCACTACACATAAAAAGTTGTTTTATGCTTCAAACAATTTGACGAACCTATACTGGCCGCACATAAATATAATTAGTGTTAATAACTATATTTTGTCTTAATTAAATCATTAAAATGATTATTGATTCAACAAATGGGATGTCGAAGACTATGAAAACTCTAAGTTGATCACAATATTCTCAATCAAAAAAGAATTGGGTAAGCGATTAAAGGCATTAATTCAAACGAGGAGGGAATTTTAGACCCGAATAATATTAAGGATGCGTTTTTTCCTTATATAAATCTAAATCTCGAATTCAAACATATGTTTGGAACTTCCTGTTTTGCGTCCATGTAATGAGCTCTCGGCTTCATAAAGGGATGAGCTAGAATTTGATGTTACCGAGACTAAAATTCGAACGGTGGTATGGGATTGTGGTAGCGCAAAACTCCGAGTCCTGATGATATTCATTCGAATTCATCAAATTGTATTGGGATGTTCTCAAACCCAATTTGTTATTTTCCATCTCTTCAGCTTTCATGGATTGTCGATTATGGAAATGAGTAAGATCGACGTTTATTACGTTGATTCCAAAAGTGGTTAAACCGTCCGTCATTAAAGATTACCGGTCTATATCTTTAGTTTGTGTGCAGTATAATATAATGACTAAAATCTTGGCTAATCAGCTTTCTAAGGTTATTGATTCGGTTATTAGTAAAGAGCAATCTGCTTTACGAGACAGCAGATTCTTGATGGGCCATTAATTTTATCGAAGAAAGTTGAAGAAAAAGATACTTATTATAAATTTAGACTTCGAAAAGGCGTATGATTCGGTGTCGTGACATTTTCTAAATTATATGCTTCAGACGTTTGGGTTTGGTTCCAAGTGGTGCAAATGGGTGGCTATGTGCATGGAAGACACACGTACGTCGATTTTAATTAATGAAAGTCCTATGAATGAGTTTGAGATTTAAAAGGGTTTACGTCAAGGCAATTCGATGAGCCCTTACTTATTTCTCATAATTATGGAGGGGTTACAGTTAATGATCCGGGATTATGGTGTCGATTGTCGGATTCTAGGTGCGAAAGTTGGAAACCCAGCTAATGATATTTCTCACATTTTCAATGGGGATAAAGCGGTGATCATTTTCGAGTGGCACATGGAGAGCTTGGTTAATACTATTAACGTTTTTAATGATCTATATGGCATTTCAGGTCTAATGATAAATATATTGAAATCAAACATTTATGGTGCTGGGGTGCAAGAATCCGATTTAGAAACATTCATCAATGTCTCAGGATGTTCTCGTGGGTCGATGTATTTTAATTATTTGGGCCTCCCTCTCGGAGTTAATATGAACCGTATCAGAATTTAGAAATCGTTGGTCGATAGACTCAAGAAACGGCTAGCGGGTTGGAAGGCTAATATGATTTTTATTGGCGGGAAATTAACTTTGGTTAAAGCGGTACTTGGTAACCTCGGTATACATTATCTATCCGATTTTAAATGTCCGGAGTCGGTAATTAACGAGTTAGAAATTATTAGAGCTTCGTTCTTTTGGGGAAGCACAGAAAACAATAGAAAGATGCATTAGGTTCGTTGGGATCTTGCTGTGGCTTCCCTCGAAAATGGTGGTTTGAATATTTGGAGTTTGGAGACTATTGATCAAGCTCTTCTTTGCAAATGACCATGGCATTTACGTGTATAACCGGGATCACTTTGGTCGAGGGTCGTGTGTGCAATTCACGGTTCTTCTGCAGGTATAAATGATGGTGGTACATGTGTCCCTGACATTCATTCCATTAGGCTATTTCTAGAGGTGCCTTCCTGGTGATGTGTTGCAGCTACAAGTGGGTGATGGTAAATATATATGTTTTTAGAAGGATAATTTGAAAGACGGGTCGATCTTCAAAGACAAGTATACATGTCTTTTTCATCTAGAGGTTAAAAAAGATTGCAATTAAGTGGAACGTTTAGTTGATGGTATTTGGAGTTGGAATTAGTGTCGTGATTTTGGACATGCATAATATCTCGTTTCAGTAATTTGCTTGTGGAAATTGGCATATTACAGGTTAATAAAGATTGCAAGTTAGCGGATCAAGTGTGAAATATTCTCGAACTTGGTCAATTTCCAATGATGGAGAATTCCAAGTGTTAAACACGAGACATTATATTGATAATCATGTGCTTAATGGAGGCTCGGTTAGTATTATTTAGGTGAGATCTCTCCCCCGAAAGGTTAATATCTTCATTTGGAGGGTTATGTTGGATAGGTTGCCTTACTCATTTTAATTTTTTGACTCGCGGAATAGAAATTAATGACATTGGTTGCCTCTTTGTCCCTACCGAGTGGAGTGTTTGTCTCATTCATTGTTCTCGTGTGAAGTTACTACGGAGGTTTAGATGAAAGCTAGGATTTGGATTGATGTTCAATTGCCTAATTTCGATGAATGGTCCGATTGGATTACGTGGTAGCAAGGGTGGAATCATTCTTTGGGATCAAAGACGCGTCTTTAAACGTTTTTTGCAGCTTCAGTTTAAATTTTATGAAAGTTCCGAAATGCCTTTCTTTTCGACTCAACAAAGTTGGAGAAGCAAGAGTTGTTTGATTTGATTCGTATGTATTCTATTAATTGGATTTTTTTTTGGTAAGCAAAGAAACCTCCCTATGAACAAGCACATTGGCTCTCCCATAGAGGGTAAAACCTTGGGTAATCAAGCCCTCTGAGCGCGAGACCTGGTACCGGGTGAATTACGCATTATGCGCACCCTCTGGTCACACTCCCTGTCAGCCGAAAATTGATCCCGGGTGGTGTGCTTTATTGAAAAACTCGGTGACCACTCAGACAAGTCTGCATAGTTTCTATTAACTGGATTACATATCGAGGAAAACAAAACATTAGTTGGAATGATTGGCTAGCTAAGCCATTGTAATGTATTGGTTGCTCTCCTCCCTAGTTTTTCATTAGCGAGGTGATAGCTTTTAATAAAATTGACGTTCAAAGAAATAGGTCTCTTGAAGTAGCTAACGAAATTCTCTTAATTGTTACGGAATAATCTAGTTATGTCACATACTCACATGTACCTAATAAGAATATTTATCCTCTTTAAGTAACATGAATATGAAAAACTTTATCCATTTACTCATAAATTTTATTATTTATAATACTAAAACTTTTATATCATATGATTATGAAAGTTGTATGTCAAAAACAGAACCAATGGCAAGTTGTGGTGAACTCATGAATGAGTAATATAGTGTACTTAAGGGAACGGTAATGGGTAACTAGAAGTCTAGAACTATCATTGATACTTTGATTTGATATTCTAATGATAACGAATTTGTGGTAAATATATAACTCATCATTGAAAGATAACATTTGTCAACTACTCACCAAACTGTAATTTTCTTTGTTAATTTATTCATATATATATATATATATATATATATATATATATATATATATATATATATATATATATATATATATTCATTTAAAAAATAAGAAACATGCAAGATCCATATGTCCACGATTTATACTGTAAAACAGATCGTTCATACCATTGTCATCTTATATATACAGAGTAATAATGATATAAAATATACAAGCTTAAAAGTAAGCATAAGATCAATCATTTTGATAAGTTGTTCACGTATCACATACAATATAGTGAATATTTTATCTATTTTTATTTTAAACATTTTCATTTTAAACATTTTCATTTTTGGACTCATTTTCAAGTTAATTCAAGCTTTTAAACTGGGATTATTTATCATTTAGCATTGAGATAAATACTTTTCCAAATGATTATATTGGTAAAAGTTAATTTAAGCTTTTAAACGGGGATTATATATCATTTAGCTTTGAGTTAAATACTTTTCCAAATGATTATATTGGTAATATCTAAAAACATAAAATTTACTTCATTTGTCCGTTTTTCTCAACATAGCTTTTTATGTTTCATATTCCATATTGTACTTTTAACTCGTGTCCCTAATTAATCAATATACAACCCATATATCTATTTTAAAGAAATTGAAACTCGTTGCTTTGTAGGAAAAATCACTTTGATTAAAGATTTTTGCACTTGGAACGCCGTGTTAGATAACTGTTCTACATGTTTTTTTTTTTTAATTTTTTTTTTTTTGAAATGGATAAGATTTCAATAAAAGAAAAAAGTCTACAAGAAGCTAAACTAAAAAAATAACAAAAAGAATTACATATGATTACAAAGCCAGAAATTCCAATCTGCCGCCACTTTACTTTCATATTTCAGCATAGAAAAAGCAACTAATCTAATACAATCAAATAATTCACTTTTCATGAATTCACTCGAATCATAAATAATATCGTTTTGAAATATCCAAATCAACCATAAAGTTGCAGGCGCGGTGCAATAGAATATGTCAGAATGACTACGAGATCCAAAAGCATCTTCAATCCATGAGAACATTTCATCAGTGGAGTCAAAGTTAGAAGGCCACTCGACACCTACCCACCTACAAATGCGCCTAGCTTCCAAAGAGTCACCGCCAAGTTGCAATGTAAGAAAATATAATCTCGAGAGTTAGCCCCGACACCACAATTCGGACGAACAATCAAGCTAATGTCAATCCTTTAGAAAGTGAGATCAACACGAGTAGGAATTCTATCATTGAGAAGACGCCATAAAAAGATATTAACCTTAAAAGGAATCAATTTACACATCGCGTTTCACGATTACTAGATGGAAGCAAGTGATTGTCGGTTAGTTTGCGTGTATTGCTATCAGAATAGAGCCATTGTTTTGGAGACTCCAATTCCAATTGTCTTCTACACTACTTCAAACCCTATGCTAAATATCAATGATGAGTTGCGCCAAACCTCTATAATACATTTTTTTCTTTAAATGCTATAAGCGTTTGTGGTGTAGATATGAAACTTCCAAGTGCAAAAAGATTTCTATTTAAATGAAGGTTTCCAATTACAAAGCAATTGATTCAATTTTCTCCGAATTTCATGTTACATATTGGTAATGAGAAGACAAATTGAAAGTCTATGGTTTCTTAATGGGAATTGATATAGTATATGCTCTTTTTAATACCCTACCTGTCACAATTTAACGTTTCATGTTGATATTTCAATTCATTATTTATTAACTTTGACTTAAAATATATGTTTTTATGTTAAGTATTATTTGATAATATTTATATGAATGTATTGGACTTTAAATGTGTTTTAATTTGTATAAATTTTACTAAATAATACTCCCTCCGTCCCAAATTAATAGTCCACGGACAAAAAACACACAGTTTAAGAAAAAGTGACTGTCACATGTACTTTTTGTCTACTTTTTCCCTACTTTCTTGTTTTACCCATTACTTTTTACCTATACTTTTGTCTTACTTAAATAAAGCAAGGGTATAAAAGTACTTTAACCAATTATTCTTTTCTATTTATGGATGTTGACTATTAATTTGGGACGGACGAAAAAGGAAAGGTCGACTATTGATATGGGACGGAGGGAGTATATAGACAACATTTTATTGTTGGTTTTTCAACTTTGTACCAAACAGCGAATGTGACCTTAAACTTTTTTTTTTCTTTTGACTTCGTTGAGCTTGAACTATTAAAATATCTTACGGATGACCTAGAGTTAACGATAATTAATGTTTTTCTTTTAAATGGAATTATGTGAGGGTATTTTCATCAATTAATTTACATTTTCTTTTCACTTCCCTTTCATCTTCATCTTCTGTCACTGAATTGAAAACCCTAATTTCATACTCAACCTCAATTTGCTGTTAAAACAATTTGCAACTTAATAAAACCATTTCTTTATATAAATCCATCACAATTTAACATCATTCAATTTATGAACGATGTTGGAGTTTATAAATCCATCACAATTTAGGTAAAAAGTAAAACTGTAAAATAAAAAATATAATATAATAATAACATTTTTTGAATTCTAATTTTTTTATTAGGGGACAATCAATGATAACAGTCTTGATATCATTACTTGCCACGACATTATATCAATTTAAAGTTAAGGGTGAAATATTTTCCTTTAGTTTATTAAAATCCATTAAACTAGTGTATTCATTTAATTGTACAATATACACTATTAAATACATAGAAATGAGTTCGAGGCTCGAGTTTAGTTACCTTTAGCTTGGTTAGTTTATTGCTTTCGAGCCCTTCCGAGTTCGTTTTTTTTTTCTTTTTTATCTATTTCGAGAAAAAGTTTGTCATAAACTTTTGCTTTTTCAAAAAAAAAAAAAAAAAAAAAATATAGACATGAGTTGTGAATATATAAAAAATTGAAATAAAAAATAACTCACCATAAAGTTTTATCATTGTTGTTTTGTGTACGATTTATGATTTTCTATTTTACATTTCCCAAAATGGATTAAAGAATCAAAAACTTCTTCTTTCTCAAGACATTTACTTTACTGTAAAGATGAAATGACGTTCTAACTTTTGGATAATTATTAACCATTTTTTGATGTTTATGTAGGAGTAGAAAATTAAAACTTTCAATTTTGTAAATATAAAAATATTTAAACTAAGGAAAAGTAACAAAACACTTAAGTAACTTCTTCCTATCTTGAATGAAATTTTTTTTCTACATAAGCGTCACATCAGCACAAAAAATATATTTACAATAAATTTTAGCTCATTCAAATTTTAGCTCATTCAAATTAATTTCTAAATACAATAAATTAGATACAAATAAATACTTAACTAACTATAATAAAATATTACATTAATTTAAATTAAACTTTACATAAATAATAACAAAATAATACATTAGTATAATTTAAACATTACATAAATAATATAACACATTACTTAACTAATAAACATTACGCAAATAAATAATACGAAATTTTTATAATAAATAAAACTAGTCGGGAGACATAGGATCTCCGTCTTCGTTTGGTGTCAATCCGCTTTCATACTGTTGCGATATTTTTTAAGAATTTTTTGATCTTTTTTTAGGAAAGATCGGGTTGATTGTTGTGTTGAAAACTTTAAACGCGCGACTTATTCGTTTCATATTTGATGATTGATGTTTCTCTTGTTGAGTTTTAACAATTTCTCGTTGGGCTGTTTAGATTGGAGAACGAAGATCATCATATGAGCAACGTGAGGAAGCGACGTTTGATGAAATCGAACTTTCATAACTTTTTCGGCTATCGGGTCGACCGGATAGACGACAGACCTGATCAACCTTTAAAGGTTTGTCATCTCGCAAAGTACTCGGTGTTTCTGATTATGCACGTCTTCGGTGGCCTATTACGCCTTCCGGACAATTAAATTTGGACAGTCAAGAAGTACCTTCCATGCAGCTTCGTTCGTAAAACTGTGACCCTCACACTCTCGATATTTTTGACGAGCTGTTTCCATGATATCCGTGTCATTAGCTCAAACTCTCCATTATTTTTTGAATTGACTGTGAATAACAATAAACACTTTGAGTTCGTGTGACATTTTCCTCCATTTTTAGTTTGTTGTTGTTTTTTTCCGATTAGCCGCACGATTAAAGTTGGCTACAACCGTATTTCAAAATGATTCGTGCGTTTGCAAGACTTCGATATGCGGATTTTTAGAAGCATCGCGCCAACGTTCAGCCAATATTTTATCTTCATCCAATGTCCATGCCATAAGAGGAACTGAACAGGTCGAGGGTAATTTTTGAGTCTTGATGGACCTTTCTTAATTTAGGCAAAAGGTTTACCGAACCGAACTAAGCACACTTTCTTATCATAGTAAATACGACCAAAAAGAAGAGGATTCCTTCTGTCCGTGTACCACGAACTACACTTACAGACAACCTATGAAGAAATGAAGTAATCTTCCAAAAAAGAATGTGAAAAATCAGAGGGAGCATAATATTTCTCTTTTAATCAATAATAAAAAGACTTGACGTTTCAGGCGATAACTTGTTTCGCCTACTTCTTTCTTTCCTTTTCTTTTAGCATTTTGTTGTTCACTTTCGAATTGTGTTTCGGGTACGAATTTAATATTTGATTGTGTTAAAGGTTGTGCAATGCATGAAATTTGTTGTGAAACGAATTGTATTTGTTGGTTAGTTGAGAATGGTTGTTGTTGTGAAAAGTATGAGTTGTTATAATTTTTTTTTTTTTGAAAGGCAAGCAATTTTATAGATAAAAATAAAATACAACTAGCAAGAAGCTAGAAAAGGCACCCACGATAAGAACACACCTACAAAATACAAACTATCTAACCAACAAACACCACAAAAAACAAAACACGAGAAACCATGACAAATCAACTCAAATGACCCCAATAAAACAATCACATAACCCAAAACAAAATGAAACGTGAACACGAATGAGAGTTAGACTCATAGAGCCAATCACACAACACGTAGACCTTAAACCATAGCTTCTACGCTTTCGAGTCCGAGGATGAAACCGAATCGCAATCGTAATCGCGATCGTCATCGCAATCACAATCGCGATCGCAATCGCAATTGCAATCGTCATCGTCCTCATCCGAGTTCTTCATCAAATCATCGATAATAATCATTTCATACCAATTACGTTTTTCACGACATCTGTTGCGCTTCAATTGTTTTCTTTTGCGCTTCATCGTCCTCATCTTTTGCGCTTCAATTGTTATAATTATTTTTGTGGTGGTAAACGAATTGGTGATGTTGATTGAATGCGTTTTACTTTGGTGCGATTTGTGAAAAACTAGTTTGACTTAGATAAGAATTGCTAGCTTGATTTGATGATAGATTATTCTTTGACGGGATTGAATTGTTTAACATATGGTCATTATTGTTGGGTTGAGACAAAATTATTATTTTTGTATCATTGTAGTAAAATTGGATGAAATGGTAGAAAATCGGATGAAATGGTAATAATATCGGAGGAATTTGCTATGTAAAATGGTATGTATTTATAGTTGAGTAAATATTGGTTTAAATAAATTTATTTTTATTTTAAATTTGGTTACTTATCAATTATTTTTTAATTTATATTTTTTTTATTAAATAACTGATATATTTTGAATTCAATCAAAAAAACAAAAAACTAGGAGTGGGACCCACCTAGATTCAGTTGAGCTCCTTTCCAGGCCTGACTGGCGACTTGCTAGCTATCCTAGCCAAAAGTTGGCGAGACAGAGGTATTTAACATCATATAGGAAATGGTCTTATCAATAGCTTACAATATTATTATTATTATTATTAAATAATACCATATGACCACTCTCGTACTCTCAACGATAGTGTTAATATCTCGTCTTTTCATGTCGCTGAAATTAGCACCGGTGGCAACGATGTGTGAATATCTCGCCATTTGTTGCTCGTCCCTGGTTACGTCAATGAATGACGAATTGGTGGGCGAGTAAATTTCAAAAGATTGATGTTGGTAGCCTTTGAATTAACTGTTGAAATGCAAATGGCAACATATATATATATATATATATATATATATATATATATATATATATATATATATATATATATATATATATATATATATATATATATATATATATATATATATATATACTCCAAACTTTATCTGTATATGTTACCTTAAATTTTATACACTTTTTAATGTTGGAATTCATTATATTAACAAGTTTTATGTAGAGCATGTCAAAACCAATTTGAACATAAAGCGGAAGCATATTAATGTAAACAAATTAATATAAAGTTTAACCCTTTTAAACATGAATTCCAAAATCATATCAAGTCTAGAAAATATGCTTATAAAGTAAAAGAGCTAGTAAGAGGGTTATACCTACTCCAAGCTAGGTAGTAAATGATGAAGATGATGATGAAGAATAGAGCTTCAAATGGATGAAACCTCAAGTAGTTATACCCCAAACTTATGCACCAACACCTTAGCTTTAGTTAGGATTTTATTTACACTTGAATACAAGCTTAAAAAAAAAAGAAATGAACTCCTCTATCACCACCAAAGGCCACGGCCTGGACAGCAAGTATAGAGGGAAAAGATGCAGTTTTTTTGCTTGTTATTTTGATGTAAATGTGCATGTGTTTTGGTCTCCAAGATGTGCTAGACATATACTTGTGAAAATGGGAAGGATTGACCAAAAGATGGAATCTTTTAGCATGTATGTTGAAGTCCCAATGCCACTTCTATATCTATTAAATAAAATGGTTTTATTTTATAAAATTAAATTTTATAAAACCTCCATTTTATTTATTATGTATGTGTACATTATTTATAAATGTATTTTACAAATATGTAACATAACATAATCAATTATTTAGCCCATAAATAATTAAACACATTTTATATAAATTATTCCATAATTTATATACACATCAAGTAATATTTCAGAAAACCATTTTTCTTAAGGTTCAAGTGTCGCGTATTTAATCAACGATCCAACCGCTAAGATCAAATATGAATAAGGTGTCGGTAAGTTTGTTATTGGGTATGACCCGACTTGGATCATAACATGTTAGCCACATTAATTTAATGTCTCTCGGGCATACGAAATACCTTCAATCTCCCACTTGCACGAGAAACATAAGAAATTAATGCAAGTGATGGATACCACCTAACGACCGTCCATCACCCCTAATATGTTATGACTTAGTGCCATTCAATAACATCATCCCTTTCGAGTTCCCATCTCGAATATGATTAGGTGAATTTATCAATATATCCTTTTATCCTAGATGTCATGTTAAGTCCAAGAGATACAGAGTGATCACTCTCTTATAGATTTAACTTTATCATGCCTTAGACATCTGACTCTCAACGAATAAGAGGGACAAATTCCATCTTGACTACATACGTCCTAGACACTACACTTCGTACCATACCTGAAGCCTCCCTTATGAGCTACCTTTTCAGAATAGCGAAGGAAAGAATCAAGGTACGATATTCGGTGAATACCTGAACCCAATATATGTCTCAGGTCAGAGGATACAATGATATTCTCCTTTACTCAAGATTACATGTGATCAACCACAAAGGCTCCATACAGTAAATCTTGAGAGCGGGTCTTCCAATATTTGTGTCCCACAAATATCTATGAACCTTGGTTGCAACCTTGCCCCACATTCATCATTTGAATGTTAACCAATCCAAGTTCATAATAGTCTAGACCTCACACTTGTTCCCACAAATGTGATCAACTACGGAATTTAGAATAATTATTTATTCATGGATAAAATATGCAAAATTGGAACATAACTCAAAATTAAATTAATACCATAATTATATTAATGAGTTTGAACTAATTCGTTCCTTTACAACACATAAAATAGATCATTTCCAATCACTAGAATATCGAAGCCCTAATGCACAAACATGCCTCTCATGTTTGGGCCCATGTAAAAGCTTCGTGAGTGGATCCGCAACATTATGATCTGTGTGAACTTTGCGAATACATATCTTTCCCTTTTCAACTTCATCCCTTATGTAGTTGAACCTCCGCTCAATGTGACGGGTCTTTTGATGAGCACGAGGTTCCTTGATTTGAGCAATCGCACCCTCGTTGTCACAAAAGATCTCAAGAGGGTCCTGAATGGAAGGGACCACTCCTAAGTCGTCGATGAATTTCTTCATCCATGCAGCTTCCTGAGCTGCCAGTGAGGCGGCAATGTACTCTGACTCTGTAGTGGATAACGCAACAACCTCCTGTTTCGAACTCTTCCAAGAGACCGCACCACCATTTAACATGAAGACATAACCGGATTGTGATCGAGAGTCATCTCGATCAGTTTGGAAACTCGCGTCCACGTAACCTTTTACAGCGAGTTCCTCCTCACCAGACCCATATATTAGAAACATATCCTTAGTCCTTCTAAGGTATTTCAATATGCTTTTAACAGCAATCCAATGACTATTTCCTGGGTTATTCTGGTATCTACTTGTCAAGCTTAGAGCGCATGACACATCCGGTCTAGTACATATCATTGCATACATGATAGACCCAATAGCAGATGCGTATGGGACTTTCTTCATTCTCTCTTGTTCATCTTTCGTGGTAGGACACTGAGATGAACTGAGAATGGTTCCTCTTTGAATAGGTACCAAACCTTTCTTAGAGTTTTCCATCTTGAACCTTTTCAAGATTTTATCAATGTATGTACTTTGACTTAAACCTATCAATTTCTTGGATCTATTCCTATAGATCCCTATCCCCAATATGTATTGTGCATCTCCAAGATCCTTAATGGAGAAACAACTCTTTAGCCAAGTTTTGACTTCTTGCATTGTGGTAATAGCATTCCCAAATAATAATATATCATCCACCTATAGCACAAGAAACATTATAGAGCTCCCACTAGCCTTCTTGTATACACAAGCTTCATCACCATTTTTAATGAAGCCAAATTTCTTCGCCTCTTCATTAAAACGATGATTCCACATTCTAGATGCTTGTTTCAATCCGTAGATTGGCTTCTTTAACTTGCATACCTTTTTAGGATTTTTCGGATCAACAAAACCTTCAGGCTGTACCATATAGACATCTTCCTCAAGATATCCATTTAGGAAAGAGGTTTTGACATCCATTTGCCATATTTCATAGTCATAGTGAGCAGCAATGGCAAATAATATCCTAATAGACTTTAGCATTGCCACTGGCGAGAAAGTTTCATCATAGTCAACCCCTTGAGTTTGAGTGAAACCTTTTGCTACAAGTCTAGCTTTGTATGTATCCAAGTTTCCATGTATGTCGGTTTTCTTCTTGAAAAGCCATTTGCAATCAACTGGTTTAGAGCTAGGAGGTTGCACAACAAGTTCCCAAACTTGGTTTTCATACATGGATTGCATCTCGGCGTTCATGGCTTCCTGCCATTTGTCTTTATCAATCCTTGAAAGGCATCGCTTAGGTATTCTGTAACACCGGCCATTTTTTTTTTAAAACACACAGCGGAAGACTTTATTTACAAACACTATATATGTCACGTCATTATATTAATCCGTGTAATTACATTTAAGTTTACACAACGGTGTTACGTTATTACAAAACATTATTTTTACAAAAGTCCACATCAGAGTTGGGTTGTCAAATATGTCTTCTGCATCAACACCCATCCCCACTAGCAGTACCTAAACCTGCAAGGGGAGAATATGTGGGGGAATTAGCGCACCGCTAAGTGAATGGAATCTATCTAACAGATATAGCTTAAGCCACACACAAGCTATATACAAACAACAATACTTACTAACCACCAACTAGCATAAGATAAGACAATACGAGGATCGGCGGCTTGTACGAGCACACGACTCCCAGCTGATCGGGCCTGAGTCTACCGATAGTCCCTGCTACTCAATTCACAGTATAGTTATCCAGATGCAGGGGGTGCATCGTTCACACTATACTCCACAATTAGTAGCCTATGGACCCAACCTCCCCTAGGCACGGTTGACCTCATACGGACTCTAACCTCTCCTAGGCACGGTCTCGAGTCCCCAGTCTCCCTAGGCCCGACTGGTGCCATTCACACAGTGTACACAAAATTCACATACAACATCAGGCAACGATATTATTATTCTAACATGGCAATTTCTACACTATGCATGGTAAAAGAGTCAACCACAGTAGCATGATATGCTACTTAAACTCTATCCGTAGATAGACCCACTCACCAATTACCAGCAACTGCTCAGTTATTATTTCTGAGCTTCCTCCTTGTCCTTATCTCCTGAGAACAGTAAAAACCAAGTTAGAATAGTGTTCCCATCAAGATTAGACACACTGACAGCGAATTATAGCAAATTAGTAAAAATTTGCGTCCGCTAAAATTTTCATGCTACACTAAAATACAAACGGGCAGCATAACGGCTAGAATTCCACACTTAGTAAGAATTTCACTGCCTAAGACCATCGGTCAATGGTCCCATCCATCGGCCGATCGTCAACACACCATCGCTCGATGGTCTCCCCCAATCGGTCGATCGTCAAAATTACATCAGTTGGTCAGAAGTCATACACCATCGGTCGATGGTCCTATCCACCGGCCGATCGTCCCTCACCATCGGTCGATGGTCAACGACCATCGGCCGAAGGTAGTTCATCAGCTGCAACAGCAGCAAAGTGACGGGTTTCAACCCAAAATCACCAAATCTCAACTTTGGACACGTTTTTGACCTCAAAACTGGTTACATCTTTTACACTAAACATTTAGAAACATAAACCCACAACTTTTATGAACAAACAACAACAAATTGAACCAATTTGGACATCAAAACCCACTTTCATAAAACTTGACTAAAACACCCATTTTGACACTGATTTGATCACGAAATCAGATAAACTTTACCTTGTTAGAATCACAACAACATAAGGAATGATTTGACACCAAAATCAAGCTTTAATTCGAGATCAAATGACTTAGGGTTGAGATGAAGATGGTGAAGTTTAGGTTAGGAGAATGTGTGAGTGAGAGGAAAGTTCAGGAAACCTCAAGAAAAGAGCTGTTCACTAGCTTATATTTGTGTTAAAACACAATACCCCATCACACACGGGTATTTACCAGTTATCTGATATCTTTCGCACAAGATTAGGTAACCCAAACGAGGTCCAAATAAAATAAACAAACCTGTTCTGGGACCCTTGTCACAAACTGGTCACAACACAATTATATTAAAATACTAATAAAATAATTAAAATAAAAAGCACTTAAGACTAAGCACAAACCCTAAAGGCAAAAATAGACAACTTACAACTAGCCCGGGTTTCAGTCTGTTACAAATCCACCCCCCTTAAGGAGATTCCGTCCTCGGAATCTGGTCTTGGTCAAATAAATAAGGATAGCGGTTTCTCATCAACTCTTCCGTTTCCCACGTAAGATTAGAACCCAAACTGTGTTTCCACTCGATCAATACCATCAGTATCTCTTTATATCTCAACTTAGTCACCTTTCGGTCAACTACACGGACCGGCTCTTCCACCAATTTCTTATTCAAATCGACCCTTAAATCTTCTAAAGGAAGAAGTTGCGTTTCATCATCGACTTTACACTTACGAAGATAACACACGTTAAATGTATTATGAATACCGGCTAACTCTGGCGGAAGATCTAACACCACAGTCTGATCATTCAACACTTCACTGATCTGGAAAGGACCAATAAATCTCGGTGCTAACTTACCACGTTTACCGAATCTGATAACCCCTTTCCACGGCAAAACTTTCAGATACACTCGTTCACCCACATTAAAGGTTACCGGACGTCTACGCGGATCAGCATACATTTTCTGCCTATCTCTAACGGCTTTCAACTTTTCTCTCGCAATTGCAACTTTTTCGGCTGTCATTTGAACAATTTCGGGACCTGCAAACTGCTTCTCCCCGGCTTCTAACCAACAAGTCGGAGTTCTGCAACGACGACCGTACAACATTTCATAGGGCGGCATTCCTATACTCGAATGATATGAATTATTATACGCGAATTCGACCAACGGTAAATGTGTATCCCACGAACCACCGTATTCTAACACACAAGCCCTTAACATATCCTCCAAAGTCTGTATCGTTCTTTCACTCTGACCATCTGTCTGAGGATGATAAGCTGTACTTAAATTCACACGTGTACCCAAATTTTGTTGAAGACTGTTCCAAAAATTCGACACAAATCTGGAATCTCTGTCTGAAACGATCGATAACGGCACACCATGTCGACTAACTATTTCTTTCACATACAAATCGGCTAACTCACTTAATGAAGCTGTCTCACGAGTAGCAAGAAAATGAGCACTTTTAGTTAGACGATCCACTATTACCCAAATCATATCATGTCGTTTCTGAGTTCGAGGTAATTTGGTCACAAAATCCATCGTTATATGTTCCCATTTCCACTCTGGAATCTGTAACTGACGTAGCGAACCATAAGGTTTCTGATGTTCTGCCTTCACTTGAGCACAAATATGACACTTTTCGACATATTGAGCGATATCTGTTTTCATTGTCAGCCACCAATACACTGTTTTCAAATCATGATACATCTTATTACTACCCGGATGTACTGTCAGTCTGGATTTGTGAGCTTCCGTCATGATTAAATCCCTCAAATCTCCAAGCTTAGGCACCCAAACACGATTGTTTAAGGTCTTTAGTCCACGTGAGTCATCAATTAAGTCCACTTTTCGTTTGGTCATTTGTTCAGATTTAATATGTTCGTCCTCTAAAGCACAGGCCTGAACGGTTCTTAAGCTGTTAATCAAATTTGAAGTTATATTCAAACGAAGGAATTTCACATTTTCACTTGACTTTTTACGACTTAGCGCATCTGCAACCACATTTGCCTTACCCGGATGATATTTAATTTCACAATCATAATCTTTGATCAACTCTTGCCACCGTCTCTGACGCATATTCAATTCTTTCTGTGAGAAGATATATTGCAAACTCTTATGATCTGTACAAATAACACAATGAGTTCCCTACAAATAATGTCTCCACAGTTTCAAAGCAAACACTACTGCAGCCATTTCAAGATCATGCACTGGATAATTCTTCTCATGAACTTTCAACTGTCGCGAGGCATAGGCGATTACTTTATCTCTTTGCATTAATACACAACCCAACCCGGCATAGGATGCATCACAGTATACCACGAAGTCGTCTGAACCTTCTGGTAAAGCTAACACTGGTGCCTGACACAGTAGCTGTTTCAAAATCTGAAAAGCCTTTTCCTGTTCATCAGTCCATCGAAAGGCTACATCTTTACGAGTCAACTTAGTCAACGGACCCGCTAATTTAGAAAAATCTTTGATAAACCTGCGATAATACCCAGCCAATCCCAGAAAACTCTTAATCTCAGTCGGAGTCTTCGGAGAATTCCAATTCATTACCGCTTCTATCTTTGTCGGATCAACTTTTATACCCTCGGTACAAATCACATGACCCAAAAACTGCACTTCACGTAACCAAAATTCACACTTTGAAAATTTTGCAAATAGTTGCTCACGTTTTAACAAGTTCAAAACCAACCTCAGATGTTCAGCATGTTCACTCTCTGTTTTCGAATACACCAATATGTCATCAATAAACACATTCACAAACTTATCTAAGAATGGACGACACACTCTGTTCATTAGATCCATGAAGACTGCTGGCGCATTCGTCAACCCAAAAGGCATGACAAGAAATTCATAATGACCATACCTTGTTCTGAACGCTGTTTTCGGTATATCTGATTCAGCAACACGAACCTGATGATATCCGGATCGTAAGTCTATCTTAGAAAAGAATGAAGCACCCTGTAACTGATCGAACAAATCATTTATTCGAGGTAACGGATACTTATTCATCACTGTTCTTTTGTTCAATTCACGATAATCAATACACATACGCATTGACCCATCTTTCTTTTTAACAAACAATACTGGAGCACCCCACGGTGAAGAACTCGGTCGGATAAACCCACGATCTAATAGTTCTTGAATCTGTGACATCATTTCACGGATTTCAGATGGCGCTAATCGGTATGGAGCTTTTGCAACTGGAGTTGTTCCAGGAACCAATTCAATCTTATATTCAACTTCCCTTACCGGCGGCAGACCTGATAACTCATCTGGGAACACTTCGGGAAATTCTGATACTATCGGAATATCGGCCACTGTTTTCTTTTCTTTCTTCGCATCAATCACATACGCAAGAAACGAATCACAACCCTTTTCCATCGACTTTTTCGCTTTCATCATGGTTATCAACGGAAAATTATACCCTCCCGGCTCCCCTCGGGCCACAACACAGGTTCCATCGGTCGAACGAAAGGTAATCATTTTCCTATCAGACTTAATATTAGCCCTAAGCGAGCTCAACCAATCCATTCCTAGTAGTACATCAAAGCTAGGAATAGGTAACACTAAACAAGTCACCGGGAACGACTTCCCTTCGATCTCTATACAAACCCCAGTCACATAGGTTATGACGGGTGTGGTCTTACCATCAGCTACTTCTACACTAACCGGCTTGGGTAACACAGTAGCTGGTAAATTCAACTTAGCACAGAAATCTAGGGACATAAAACACCTATTGGCACCACAATCAAACAATACGCGAGCAGGTATTGAGTTGATTAGAAACATACCGGTGATTACTTCGTCGGTTGCCACAACATTTTCCACCGACATCTGAAAAGCTCTAGCCTCTGCTGTTGGAGGGTTCTTCCTCTTCTGCCCACTCGAGGCAGTTGACCCTCCAGCTGATGCTGAACGCGCCCCTGACCCTGACCCTGCCCCGGAACTACCACTCTTCGACGGACAACTAATTGCACGATGCCCTGGTTTGTGACAACTCCAACATACACTATTCGGATACGGGCATGCTGAAGACTCATGCCCAACAACACCACACTTTAAGCATCTTCTTGTAGCCTCGGAACACTGACCACTGTGAGAAGATCGACACGTGTGACACCAATTCCCTTTACCTGATCCAGATCCAGAACTATTCTGACCACTTTTACCCTTCGATTTAAACCCACTAGACTTCTTGGATTTAGATCCTGATTGACCAGATACTTGCCCACCTTGTTGTAGCACATTACCAAACATTCTGTTTCTGGCGGCCTGAACATCACTTTCTACCATCTTAGCCATCACAACCGCTTGAGACAACGACGTAGCCGTTCTAACAAAAGTTCGGTACTCTGGCAAAATGATATTAACAAAATGTTAGATACGAGACACTTCGTCTGGCACCCATTGTTGTACAAACCTCAGTTTATCCATAAACTTCTCTACTACCTCATCGATCGTCATTTGAGGTGTCATCTTCATTTCAAGAAACTCAGTCTTGATTCGGTTCATATCAAAAGGATTACAATACTGTTCACACACCTTCCCATGAAACTGCTCCCATGTGATCATACTCACTTGTTCTTTCGGTATACTGGAAATCAAGGAATCCCACCAAATCATAGCCCTACCTTTCAACATTCGACTTGCATATGTCACTTTCAGCTCGGGTTCACACTGGCATGCTTCAAATACCCTTTTAATTTCTTGCAACCAATTGAGAGTTACAGTCGGATCAGTACTTCCAGAGAACTCAGAGGGTTTGCAATCACGGAAGTTCTTATAAGTACACTTTTTGGGTGGTTGCATGTAAGGTTGTTGGAACATTTGCATTTGGTATGGATTCATCATCATGGGATTTTGGTAAGTAAAAGTGTTTTGCGGTGGCATATAATATTGGTTAGGTATTTGATTCTGAAACTGGTTCTGGTGCACATTAGGTATCGTTTGGGATTGCGCGGTTGGGAATCCAGGTGGTGTATCATCATTTCCAGAATGCCTTGCCAATTCAAGCTCATTAATTTTGTCCTCGGCCTCTTTTAGCTTGCTTTCTAACTGAAGGATGTAACTACTCTGATCATCATCAGACTCAACACCCTCTTCTGGTGCTCTGAATGTTCCGGGGTTAGATGGGCCAGTTGCGTTTCTATCAGACATACCTGTGCTAAAAAACAGCTCACACAAAAGCTTAGTGGATAACAGTTAGTTCAATCACAACTAACACACGTATATCCTATTTTCACTTAGCCCCCACTCCCACAGACATGTTTGACTTGCCTCAGGGTTTGGGAACAAAATACGCGCACGTATTTGCTGCCAAACCATGCTCTGATACCAACTTGTAACACCGGCCATTTTTTTTTTTAAACACACAGCGGAAGACTTTATTTACAAACACTATATATGTCACGTCATTACATTAATCCGTGTAATTACATTTAAGTTTACACAACGGTGTTACGTTATTACAAAACATTATTTTTACAAAAGTCCACATCAGAATTGGGTTGTCAAATATGTCTTCTGCATCAACACCCATCCCGACTAGCCGTACCTAAACCTGCAAGGGGAGAATATGTGGGGGAATTAGCGCACCGCTAAGTGAATGGAATCTATCTAACAGATATAGCTTAAGCCACACACAAGCTATATACAAACAACAATACTTACTAACCACCAACTAGCATACGATAAGACAATACGAGGATCGGCGGCTTGTACGAGCACACGACTCCCAGCTGATCGGGCCTGAGTCTACCGATAGTCCCTGCTACTCAATTCACAGTATAGTTATCCAGATGCAGGGGGTGCATCGTTCACACTATACTCCACAATTAGTAGCCTATGGACCCAACCTCCCCTAGGCACGGTTGACCTCATACGGACTCTAACCTCTCCTAGGCACGGTCTCGAGTCCCCAGTCTCCCTAGGCCCGACTGGTGCCATTCACACAGTGTACACAAAATTCACATACAACATCAGGCAACGATATTATTATTCTAACATGGCAATTTCTACACTATGCATGGTAAAAGAGTCAACCACAGTAGCATGATATGCTACTTAAACTCTATCCGTAGATAGACCCACTCACCAATTACCAGCAACTGCTCAGTTATTATTTCTGAGCTTCCTCCTTGTCCTTATCTCCTGAGAACAGTAAAAACCAAGTTAGAATAGTGTTCCCATCAAGATTAGACACACTGACAGCGAATTATAGTAAATTAGTAAAAATTTGCGTCCGCTAAAATTTTCATGCTACACTAAAATACAAACGGGCAGCATAACGGCTAGAATTCCACACTTAGTAAGAATTTCACTGCCTAAGACCATCGGTCGATGGTCCCATCCATCGGCCGATCGTCAACACACCATCGCTCGATGGTCTCCCCCAATCAGTCGATCGTCAAAATTACATCAGTTGGTCAGAAGTCATACACCATCGGTCGATGGTCCTATCCACCGGCCGATCGTCCCTCACCATCGGTCGATGGTCAACGACCATCGGCCGAAGGTAGTTCATCAGCTGCAACAGCAGCAAAGTGACGGGTTTCAACCCAAAATCACCAAATCTCAACTTTGGACACGTTTTTGACCTCAAAACTGGTTACATCTTTTACACTAAACATTTAGAAACATAAACCCACAACTTTTATGAACAAACAACAACAAATTGAACCAATTTGGACATCAAAACCCACTTTCATAAAACTTGACTAAAACACCCATTTTGACACTGATTTGATCACGAAATCAGATAAACTTTACCTTGTTAGAATCACAACAACATAAGGAACGATTTGACACCAAAATCAAGCTTTAATTCGAGATCAAATGACTTAGGGTTGAGATGAAGATGGTGAAGTTTAGGTTAGGAGAATGTGTGAGTGAGAGGAAAGTTCAGGAAACCTCAAGAAAAGAGCTGGTCACTAGCTTATATTTGTGTTAAAACACAATACCCCATCACACACGGGTATTTACCAGTTATCTGATATCTTTCGCACAAGATTAGGTAACCCAAACGAGGTCCAAATAAAATAAACAAACCTGTTCTGGGACCCTTGTCACAAACTGGTCACAACACAATTATATTAAAATACTAATAAAATAATTAAAATAAAAAGCACTTAAGACTAAGCACAAACCCTAAAGGCAAAAATAGACAACTTACAACTAGCCCGGGTTTCAGTCTGTTACAAATCCACCCCCCTTAAGGAGATTCCGTCCTCGGAATCTGGTCTTGGTCAAACAAAAAAGGATAGCGGTTTCTCATCAACTCTTCCGTTTCCCACGTAAGATTAGAACCCAAACTGTGTTTCCACTCGATCAATACCATCAGTATCTCTTTATATCTCAACTTAGTCACCTTTCGGTCAACTACACGGACCGGCTCTTCCACCAATTTCTTATTCAAATCGACCCTTAAATCTTCTAAAGGAAGAAGTTGCGTTTCATCATCGACTTTACACTTACGAAGATAACACACGTTAAATGTATTATGAATACCGGCTAACTCTGGCGGAAGATCTAACACCACAGTCTGATCATTCAACACTTCACTGATCTGGAAAGGACCAATAAATCTCGGTGCTAACTTACCACGTTTACCGAATCTGATAACCCCTTTCCACGGCGAAACTTTCAGATACACTCGTTCACCCACATTAAAGGTTACCGGACGTCTACGCGGATCAGCATACATTTTCTGCCTATCTCTAACGGCTTTCAACTTTTCTCTCGCAATTGCAACTTTTTCGGCTGTCATTTGAACAATTTCGGGACCTGCAAACTGCTTCTCCCCGGCTTCTAACCAACAAGTCGGAGTTCTGCAACGACGACCATACAACATTTCATAGGGCGGCATTCCTATACTCGAATGATATGAATTATTATACGCGAATTCGACCAACGGTAAATGTGTATCCCACGAACCACCGTATTCTAACACACAAGCCCTTAACATATCCTCCAAAGTCTGTATCGTTCTTTCACTCTGACCATCTGTCTGAGGATGATAAGCTGTACTTAAATTCACACGTGTACCCAAATTTTGTTGAAGACTGTTCCAAAAATTCGACACAAATCTGGAATCTCTGTCTGAAACGAACGATAACGGCACACCATGTCGACTAACTATTTCTTTCACATACAAATCGGCTAACTCACTTAATGAAGCTGTCTCACGAGTAGCAAGAAAATGAGCACTTTTAGTTAGACGATCCACTATTACCCAAATCATATCATGTCGTTTCTGAGTTCGAGGTAATTTGGTCACAAAATCCATCGTTATATGTTCCCATTTCCACTCTGGAATCTGTAACTGACGTAGCGAACCATAAGGTTTCTGATGTTCTGCCTTCACTTGAGCACAAATATGACACTTTTCGACATATTGAGCGATATCTGTTTTCATTGTCAGCCACCAATACACTGTTTTCAAATCATGATACATCTTATTACTACCCGGATGTACTGTCAGTCTGGATTTGTGAGCTTCCGTCATGATTAAATCCCTCAAATCTCCAAGCTTAGGCACCTAAACACGATTGTTTAAGGTATTTAGTCCACGTGAGTCATCAATTAAGTCCACTTTTCGTTTGGTCATTTGTTCAGATTTAATATGTTCGTCCTCTAAAGCACAGGCCTGAACGGTTCTTAAGCTGTTAATCAAATTTGAAGTTATATTCAAACGAAGGAATTTCACATTTTCACTTGACTTTTTACGACTTAGCGCATCTGCAACCACATTTGCCTTACCCGGATGATATTTAATTTCACAATCATAATCTTTGATCAACTCTTGCCACCGTCTCTGACGCATATTCAATTCTTTCTGTGAGAAGATATATTGCAAACTCTTATGATCTGTACAAATAACACAATGAGTTCCCTACAAATAATGTCTCCACAGTTTCAAAGCAAACACTACTGCAGCCATTTCAAGATCATGCACTGGATAATTCTTCTCATGAACTTTCAACTGTCGCGAGGCATAGGCGATTACTTTATCTCTTTGCATTAATACACAACCCAACCCGGCATAGGATGCATCACAGTATACCACGAAGTCGTCTGAACCTTCTGGTAAAGCTAACACTGGTGCCTGACACAGTAGCTGTTTCAAAATCTGAAAAGCCTTTTCCTGTTCATTAGTCCATCGAAAGGCTACATCTTTACGAGTCAACTTAGTCAACGGACCCGCTAATTTAGAAAAATCTTTGATAAACCTGCGATAATACCCAGCCAATCCCAGAAAACTCTTAATCTCAGTCGGAGTCTTCGGAGAATTCCAATTCATTACCGCTTCTATCTTTGTCGGATCAACTTTTATACCCTCGGTACAAATCACATGACCCAAAAACTGCACTTCACGTAAGCAAAATTCACACTTTGAAAATTTTGCAAATAGTTGCTCACGTTTTAACAAGTTCAAAACCAACCTCAGATGTTCAGCATGTTCACTCTCTGTTTTCGAATACACCAATATGTCATCAATAAACACAATCACAAACTTATCTAAGAATGGACGACACACTCTGTTCATTAGATCCATGAAGACTGCTGGCGCATTCGTCAACCCAAAAGGCATGACAAGAAATTCATAATGACCATACCTTGTTCTGAACGCTGTTTTCGGTATATCTGATTCAGCAACACGAACCTGATGATATCCGGATCGTAAGTCTATCTTAGAAAAGAATGAAGCACCCTGTAACTGATCGAACAAATCATCTATTCGAGGTAACGGATACTTATTCTTCACTGTTCTTTTGTTCAATTCACGATAATCAATACACATACGCATTGACCCATCTTTCTTTTTAACAAACAATACTGGAGCACCCCACGGTGAAGAACTCGGTCGGATAAACCCACGATCTAATAGTTCTTGAATCTGTGACATCATTTCACGGATTTCAGATGGCGCTAATCGGTATGGAGCTTTTGCAACTGGAGTTGTTCCAGGAACCAATTCAATCTTATATTCAACTTCCCTTACCGGCGGCAGACCTGATAACTCATCTGGGAACACTTCGGGAAATTCTGATACTATCGGAATATCGGCCACTGTTTTCTTTTCTTTCTTCGCATCAATAACATACGCAAGAAACGAATCACAACCCTTTTCCATCGACTTTTTCGCTTTCATCATGGTTATCAACGGAAAATTATACCCTCCCGGCTCCCCTCGGGCCACAACACAGGTTCCATCGGTCGAACGAAAGGTAATCATTTTCCTATCAGACTTAATATTAGCCCTAAGCGAGCTCAACCAATCCATTCCTAGTAGTACATCAAAGCTAGGAATAGGTAACACTAAACAAGTCACCGGGAACGACTTCCCTTCGATCTCTATACAAACCCCAGTCACATAGGTTATGACGGGTGTGGTCTTACCATCAGCTACTTCTACACTAACCGGCTTGGGTAACACAGTAGCTGGTAAATTCAACTTAGCACAGAAATCTAGGGACATAAAACACCTATTGGCACCACAATCAAACAATACGCGAGCAGGTATTGAGTTGATTAGAAACATACCGGTGATTACTTCGTCGGTTGCCACAACATTTTCCACCGACATCTGAAAAGCTCTAGCCTCTGCTATTGGAGGGTTCTTCCTCTTCTGCCCACTCGAGGCAGTTGACCCTCCAGCTGATGCTGAACGCGCCCCTGACCCTGACCCTGCCCCGGAACTACCACTCTTCGACGGACAACTAATTGCACGATGCCCTGGTTTGTGACAACTCCAACATACACTATTCGGATACGGGCATGCTGAAAACTCATGCCCAACAACACCACACTTTAAGCATCTTCTTGTAGCCTCGGAACACTGACCACTGTGAGAAGATCGACACGTGTGACACCAATTCCCTTTACCTGATCCAGATCCAGAACTATTCTGACCACTTTTACCCTTCGATTTAAACCCACTAGACTTCTTGGATTTAGATCCTGATTGACCAGATACTTGCCCACCTTGTTGTAGCACATTACCAAACATTCTGTTTCTGGCGGCCTGAACATCACTTTCTACCATCTTAGCCATCACAACCGCTTGAGACAACGACGTAGCCGTTCTAACAAAAGTTCGGTACTCTGGCAAAATGATATTAACAAAATGCTGGATACGAGACACTTCGTCTGGCACCCATTGTTGTACAAACCTCAGTTTATCCATAAACTTCTCTACTACCTCATCGATCGTCATTTGAGGTGTCATCTTCATTTCAAGAAACTCAGTCTTGATTCGGTTCATATCAAAAGGATTACAATACTGTTCACACACCTTCCCATGAAACTGCTCCCATGTGATCATACTCACTTGTTCTTTCGGTATACTGGAAATCAAGGAATCCCACCAAATCATAGCCCTACCTTTCAACATTCGACTTGCATATGTCACTTTCAGCTCGGGTTCACACTGGCATGCTTCAAATACCCTTTCAATTTCTTGCAACCAATTGAGAGTTACAGTCGGATCAGTACTTCCAGAGAACTCAGAGGGTTTGCAATCACGGAAGTTCTTATAAGTACACTTTTTGGGTGGTTGCATGTAAGGTTGTTGGAACATTTGCATTTGGTATGGATTCATCATCATGGGATTTTGGTAAGTAAAAGTGTTTTGCGGTGGCATATAATATTGGTTAGGTATTTGATTCTGAAACTGGTTCTGGTGCACATTAGGTATCGTTTGGGATTGCGCGGTTGGGAATCCAGGTGGTGTATCATCATTTCCAGAATGCCTTGCCAATTCAAGCTCATTAATTTTGTCCTCGGCCTCTTTTAGCTTGCTTTCTAACTGAAGGATGTAACTACTCTGATCATCATCAGACTCAACACCCTCTTCTGGTGCTCTGAATGTTCCGGGGTTAGATGGGCCAGTTGCGTTTCTATCAGACATACCTGTGCTAAAAAACAGCTCACACAAAAGCTTAGTGGATAACAGTTAGTTCAATCACAACTAACACACGTATATCCTATTTTCACTTAGCCCCCACTCCCACAGACATGTTTGACTTGCCTCAGGGTTTGGGAACAAAATACGCGCACGTATTTGCTGCCAAACCATGCTCTGATACCAACTTGTAACACCGGCCATTTTTTTTTTTTTAAACACACAGCGGAAGACTTTATTTACAAACACTATATATGTCACGTCATTACATTAATCCGTGTAATTACATTTAAGTTTACACAACGGTGTTACGTTATTACAAAACATTATTTTTACAAAAGTCCACATCAGAGTTGGGTTGTCAAATATGTCTTCTGCATCAACACCCATCCCGACTAGCCGTACCTAAACCTGCAAGGGGAGAATATGTGGGGGAATTAGCGCACCGCTAAGTGAATGGAATCTATCTAACAGATATAGCTTAAGCCACACACAAGCTATATACAAACAACAATACTTACTAACCACCAACTAGCATACGATAAGACAATACGAGGATCGGCGGCTTGTACGAGCACACGACTCCCAGCTGATCGGGCCTGAGTCTACCGATAGTCCCTGCTACTCAATTCACAGTATAGTTATCCAGATGCAGGGGGTGCATCGTTCACACTATACTCCACAATTAGTAGCCTATGGACCCAACCTCCCCTAGGCACGGTTGACCTCATACGGACTCTAACCTCTCCTAGGCACGGTCTCGAGTCCCCAGTCTCCCTAGGCCCGACTGGTGCCATTCACACAGTGTACACAAAATTCACATACAACATCAGGCAACGATATTATTATTCTAACATGGCAATTTCTACACTATGCATGGTAAAAGAGTCAACCACAGTAGCATGATATGCTACTTAAACTCTATCCGTAGATAGACCCACTCACCAATTACCAGCAACTGCTCAGTTATTATTTCTGAGCTTCCTCCTTGTCCTTATCTCCTGAGAACAGTAAAAACCAAGTTAGAATAGTGTTCCCATCAAGATTAGACACACTGACAGCGAATTATAGCAAATTAGTAAAAATTTGCGTCCGCTAAAATTTTCATGCTACACTAAAATACAAACGGGCAGCATAACGGCTAGAATTCCACACTTAGTAAGAATTTCACTGCCTAAGACCATCGGTCGATGGTCCCATCCATCGGCCGATCGTCAACACACCATCGCTCGATGGTCTCCCCCAATCAGTCGATCGTCAAAATTACATCAGTTGGTCAGAAGTCATACACCATCGGTCGATGGTCCTATCCACCGACCGATCGTCCCTCACCATCGGTCGATGGTCAACGACCATCGGCCGAAGGTAGTTCATCAGCTGCAACAGCAGCAAAGTGACGGGTTTCAACCCAAAATCACCAAATCTCAACTTTGGACACGTTTTTGACCTCAAAACTGGTTACATCTTTTACACTAAACATTTAGAAACATAAACCCACAACTTTTATGAACAAACAACAACAAATTGAACCAATTTGGACATCAAAACCCACTTTCATAAAACTTGACTAAAACACCCATTTTGACACTGATTTGATCACGAAATCAGATAAACTTTACCTTGTTAGAATCACAACAACATAAGGAACGATTTGACACCAAAATCAAGCTTTAATTCGAGATCAAATGACTTAGGGTTGAGATGAAGATGGTGAAGTTTAGGTTAGGAGAATGTGTGAGTGAGAGGAAAGTTCAGGAAACCTCAAGAAAAGAGCTGGTCACTAGCTTATATTTGTGTTAAAACACAATACCCCATCACACACGGGTATTTACCAGTTATCTGATATCTTTCGCACAAGATTAGGTAACCCAAACGAGGTCCAAATAAAATAAACAAACCTGTTCTGGGACCCTTGTCACAAACTGGTCACAACACAATTATATTAAAATACTAATAAAATAATTAAAATAAAAAGCACTTAAGACTAAGCACAAACCCTAAAGGCAAAAATAGACAACTTACAACTAGCCCGGGTTTCAGTCTGTTACATATTCACCTCCTCTATCGGTACGTAGTACCTTAATTGTCTTATTGAGTTGATTTTGTACTTCGTTTTGATATTCTTTGAATGCTTCAAACGTTTCGTCCTTGTGTCTTAATAAGTAGACATATCCGAAACGACTAAAGTCATCAATGAAAGTAACAAAGTATCTTTCACCATTCCTTATCATGGGCTTAAAGGGTCCACACACATCCGAATGTATTAATCCCAATAAGTCTTTAGCCCTTTCATAGGTTCCTTTGAAAGGTGCTTTAGTCATCTTGCCTTGTAAACAAGATTCACATACATCAAACGAATCCATTTCATTTGATTTCAAAAGTCCATTCTTTTGAAGTGTATGCATTCGGTTCTTGTTTATATGGCCAAGGCGACAATGCCATAAATAGGAATCACTCAAATCCCTTTTGAGTTTCTTGGTGCTAGTATGGTATATAGAGCTCGATGATGCGTCATCATGAACCAATTCATAAATTCCATTTGAAGGCGAAGCCTTGAAATAGAATACATTATCTTTAGAAACATGAATATCATCATCAATAAAATTAACATTGTATCCACATTGTTTTAAGCGAGAAATAGAAATAATGTTTCTACACAAATCCGGAGCATACAAAACATTTTCTAAAATAAGCTCCAATCCGCTTGGAAGCTTCAAAACAAAATCTCCTTGAGCTTTAACATGCACCTTTGCACCATTGCCCATATAGAGACTTGATGTTCCCGCCTTATGATCACTTCTTTTGAACCCCTGCAAAGAATTGCAAATATGAGTTCCACATCCTGTGTCTAATACCCATGTATTAGAAGAAGTAATATTAAGCTCAATATATACCATATATATATTACCTGAGGTTTGCCCCGCATCCCTCTTGTCCTTCAACTCCTTAAGATAGACCGGACAGTTTCGCTTCCAATGACCCATCTCACCGCAACCGAAACATGGGTCTTCCTTGGGGTTTGCCCTTTCCGCAACCTTTTGCTTTTTGTTCTTGTTCTTGGTTGGGGTAACCATCTTCCCCTTCCCTTTGCCTTGATAGGCGGGTCCTTTTCTCTTAGCCACCTTTGGCTTAGAGGTGTTACCTTTGGACCCATCTTGATATTTTGCTAACACGGGTAAAGCCCTTTTACCCATGCTAATTTCTGCCGTTCTAAGCATACCGTGAAGCTCACATATGCTCTTATCCATCCCATTCATATTGTAATTAATTACAAATTGATCAAACCTTTTTGATAGGGAGTTAAGGATAAGATCGGTGGCTAACTCATTTGATATGTTTAGGTTAAGACAGTTAGCACGATCAATAAGGCTTTTCATCTTAAGCACATAAGATGATACCGATTGGGTATCGTCCATACGACAAGCATGTAGCGCCCGAACGGTCTCGAAACGCTCGACACGCGCTTGTTGAAGGAACATCTCCTTCAATTGCGTTATCATGTCGTATGCACTATGATGCTCGAAATCCTTTTGGAGTTCGGGAATCATAGTCCCAAGCATTAGGCATGAGACTTGAAGGGAGTCGTGGCAATACTTATCGTAAAAGGCCATTGCCTCCACATCATCCTCATCCGGTTGATCGGGAATGGGGTCCTCAAGTACATACGCTTTATCCTCTTGTTTGAGGACAATCCGAAGATTGCGGAACCAATCCATAAAGTTGGTATGGTTGAGTTTGTCTTTCTCTAAGAGAGACCTTAATGATAGGTGGTTTAGGTTAAGTGGTGCGTTTTGCATGTTGTTGTTGTTATTAGCGGCCATCTACAAAATTAACAAAGTTCATTTTAGTATCGATTTTAAATTTAATAAACAACACCCTTTTATAATTAATTGTTTTATTAAATATTAGAATCCAACGGTAAATCAAATTTCGATTAGGTGACCTTTATCCCGTTATTTGATTTAGCTAGGTAGTCATTTATATGATAATTGCAATCCTTTTGCAACTTCTAAATTATGGGATCATGCAATCTTTTTGCATGACATATTTATCCCATCAACGCCTATTTGTTCCTTATGCTTCGGTGACCCTAAGTTCATGATTTCCATATCAAGTCGTCCTACTTGTGTAAACTTGTAAAATTAACATACAAGTGGTTAGGTGACCTTTATCCCACAAGCATGCGAATTTTACCTTAACCATATTAGTTAGTTCATAATGGTTAGGTGACCTTTATCCCATTATGAGTTCACTACTATGTTCAAGTGTTCCTACAAAAGGATGGCGTTTAACTTGTTTGCCTTGTTTTAGTTAAGGGATTTTAAGTTTTCATAAATTCTAGTTTAAGAAAATATTTGCCATACACCAACATGCATTTGGTGTATAGTTCATTATGAAAAGCCAATTTATTACCTTTTAAATAAACCATTTTATTTAGTTCTAATAACCAATTATTAGTGTCCTTATGTTGTTCCAATTTAACCATTTAAATTGTCGTTTTTGCATGTTGTTAATAACGTCTAATTTAACCAATTAAATTTTAGTTTTATTTGTTGTTAACTTGTGTGATTAACTTGTAGCATACAAACATACAATCCACAATCATACAATAAACAACCAAGCATGCAAAATAAAAGTCCACAATCATGCCAAAGTGGTAAACACTTGTTTAGCCAAAACAAGTGTTACCTAAAGGGTTAAAATCACAAAGTAGGAGATTAACAAATCTCCCACTAACTCTTGCATCCTTATGCTTCATCTTGTAATCTTCTTGAATCTTCACTTTTCTTTTTACAAAATATATAACCTAATACATTTTTTCTAGAAAAGGAAATTACAACCTAATCTATTTTACATACCAAATAAAATAAATTACATCATAAAATTACAAGATTATTACAAACCAAATGAACGAATTTACAAGCATCAAAATACAACCAAATCACACACAAATCCAACCACAAGGTCAAGGCATGATTGTGAACCAAAACAACAACAAATCTTGGCCAAACTTGAAGCTCCAAAACCCATTTGGAACCCCATATTTTCGGCCAAAATATAACCCCCACCCAAAACCCAAAATTTTTACTTTCTAGTTTTATGCATGTTACTAGATTGTAAAGAAAATGGGTTTACAAGCCAAATACAAGAAGCATATTTCTATGACTTTGGCTCTAGATACCATTGTTGCAATTCATTATATTAACAAGTTTTATGTAGAGCATGTCAAAACCAATTTGAACATAAAGCGGAAGCATATTAATGTAAACAAATTAATATAAAGTTTAACCCTTTTAAACATGAATTCCAAAATCATATCAAGTCTAGAAAATATGCTTATAAAGTAAAAGAGCTAGTAAGAGGGTTATACCTACTCCAAGCTAGGTAGTAAATGATGAAGATGATGATGAAGAATAGAGCTTCAAATGGATGAAACCTCAAGTAGTTATACCCCAAACTTATGCACCAACACCTTAGCTTTAGTTAGGATTTTATTTACACTTGAATACAAGCTTAAAAAAAAGAAATGAACTCCTCTATCACCACCAAAGGCCACAGCCTGGACAGCAAGTATAGAGGGAAAAGATGCAGTTTTTTTGCTTGTTATTTTGATGTAAATGTGCATGTGTTTTGGTCTCCAAGATGTGCTAGACATATACTTGTGAAAATGGGAAGGATTGACCAAAAGATGGAATCTTTTAGCATGTATGTTGAAGTCCCAATGCCACTTCTATATCTATTAAATAAAATGGTTTTATTTTATAAAATTAAATTTTATAAAACCTCCATTTTATTTATTATGTATTTGTACATTAATTATAAATGTATTTTACAAATATGTAACATAACATAATCAATTATTTAGCCCATAAATAATTAAACACATTTTATATAAATTATTCCATAATTTATATACACATCAAGTAATATTTCAGAAAACCATTTTTCTTAAGGTTCAAGTGTCGCGTATTTAATCAACGATCCAACCGCTAAGATCAAATATGAATAAGGTGTCGGTAAGTTTGTTATTGGGTATGACCCGACTTGGATCATAACATGTTAGCCACATTACTTTAATATGTCTCTCTGGCATACGAAATACCTTCATTTAATACTTTCACTCAAACAATATCCATTCACTTAACTTTTCACTCTAATATTCAACTACTACACAATCATTTCATCAAACTTTTTTTTACACAAAAACAAACAATTTCATCAAACTTTATACTTCAATATTTAACGAAAAAGTGTCTTTACCGAACAATAATTCACATAATGATTTTATTTCAATGGACATTCTTTAGGGGAGTAAATTCGCGCATGACTTTAAGTCATACAAAAAAGACGTTGTTTGAAGATATTGGTATTCGCGAGTTCGATATCTCGAAATGTTTTTGAGTTTTTTAAAAGATAAAATACATTTCGTCCACGCGGATGTTATGTATTTAGAAGAAGACAAGAAACAATTTGAGTTTCTTATATAAATATATTAACGAATGGTATAAAATAATAGGTAAATTCAAAATACGCAAGCAAAAAATTGATTTGTATCATTTATATATTGATGAAAGTCTTAAACGTGATTACGATAATGATGATCTTCAAAATTGAGCCAAGATTCGTTTTATTATTGTTTAGGTTCTAACTATGTCTTTTTAACATATAGTGTTTAATTTATGTTTAAGTTTATGTATGTGTTTTTAAGTAATGAAATATTTTATTTTAAATTATTTTAGTTATGTAGTTTTTATTAACTATATATATATATATATATATATATATATATATATATATATATATATATATATATATATATATATATATATATATATATATATATATATATATATATATATATATATACGATGATAATAATAATAATAATAATAATAATAATAATAATAATAATAATAATAATAATTAAGTTTAATATTAAAAAAAGATGTGAGTCCACTAAGAAATAAGTAATGGTTAGGAGTGAAATGTCTTGGGTGTGAAGAGAATGAAAATATTAAGAAGACGTTGATGTAATAGTGTGTTAATTAAGACACAAGTTTCATGATATTGAGTGGTCTAACGCACAAACAAAATACATCTTAACTCTATAATTTGTTGCAATACATTTTGGGATATGTCGGGTTTCACGAGTTAGAAACATCACCTTTCGAAATACGTTCTCTAGATCCCTTTCAAGTTAATATTGCAAAATGACATTTTTAAAAATAAGTAGATGAAAGTTTTTATGTTCAAGTTACTTGAAGTATTAATACTCTGATATATGGATCTTAATCTATCATGTAATATTTTTCAACCTTTTCAAAATCTAAATCTCTTATATATAATGTAACTATTAATTAATGTCAACCTCTATATCAAGTTGTGATGATTGATACTAATAAAAGATATTATATATAAAAAGAGTAACGCTAACTATCTTACGGTTTTTAGCCCTCTGTTCTGTTGTATGCTCCTGTTTGGTTTGAATGAAGTTCTGCTTTTCCAAAAAAAAGAAAAAGGAAAAAAAAAAGAAAAACTATCTTACGGTCTTTATTCAACTAATACCATAGTTAACCTTTTAAAAATGAAGAATTATGATTTGAAAATTTGATTCCACAAATATTAATTCTTTTTATGCCAAAATTGTCATTATTTAAATTTTGATCACATTAATCTTACCCATTAATTTAAATTACATAACTTTTATTTTAGTTTACAAATTATTTAAGTTATGGAGTTAAGCATATTTAATTAATGATGCAATCAAATATACAAATATAACAATTTAAATATCATTTGTCCAATAATAGTAGGTGAAATAAATTAGGATTTGTAAGTTCAAGTTCTTAGATGGGTGTATGTGTATTCATACAAATTTTTACGGAGTATAAATATATAATCGGTGACTAAGACCGCTTATTCTTGAAACTAAATTAAATCATACATGCACAAGTGATGAATTGCAAGTCAAAGTTGAAAGTGAGATGATGCAATACTGATGAATTATCCTTGGTACTTGAACTTGATGATTATAGAAGTAACATTAATGGTGTTCAAACTTGAGACATATGACACGACAACAACTAATTTAACCAAACTCCATATAATTTGGGTAATGGACAAGAACAAGACCACCTATTAGTTTCCACTAATTAAAGATTTTCACCAAATTAACAACATTCTTTTGTCTCTTAATAATCCCCTTTTCCAATATCCATCCATATTCTCATAAACGCACGCTAATCATATTGCAACTTTGGAATCAATGCATCCATCATTTGTATTAATATTTATAAAAGCACACGATCGAATCAAGATACCATGATATAATACAAGGATTTTGTTATATGTTTAGTTATGGGTAAAAATATACTCCCTCGGTTTTAATTTAATAGTTTCTGAATTAATAAAAAACACATCGTTTAAAAAATAATATTATCACCACCTTTTACTTTTTTTTTTCACTTTCGTGTTCTACACTTAATTTTTACCTACTTTATGTATTAAATACATTAGGTATAAAAAGAAATTTACTCATCATATTATTTTTATCTATTTTTTGAAAGTGGATTATTAGAATTGACATATCTGAAAAAGAATAACAAGTCTATTAAAGTGAGACCGGGCCGCGGGGGGGGGGGGGGGGGGGGGGTGGGGGGGGGGGGTGTTGTATACTTCTGATACTTAGGCTCAAGCAATGGCTTCAGACAAAACTGTTTAATCATCAACAACAGCTTCTAAAACCTCCATCTTTTCCTTATTCAGCTTAACTGGCAAAGACCCATGCGGCAAAACTTGAGTCCCACTTTTCTCTTCACATCTTCTATTCAATAACTCTTTTGATTCCTTAAAGATCAGCAAAAGTCGGCAAATCTGCATTGTTAGCCATTTGATACGTCGGATAATTTCTTTAGTTACAGCATACATGATTACTTCATCAAACTCTTGACCACTTACACCTTCAACAGACTCATCAGTAGAAACATCCTCACTTGGAGGACTAGTGGAAGCTGAAACATCTTTGCTTTGCTCTTGACGCACCAGCTCTTCCCTACTGTGATTGCGGAGGATCTCCGCTCCTCTCTCAGTTATTGGCTCGACCGCCTCATAGTCATCTCCTTGATCGTCAATCTCCAAAACCCTTACCATCTTCTTTCAAAACTTTAATTGATTTAAATATATCTTCCAACTCATCAAACTTTGCTTTCAGCTTGTTCGCTGTGCCAGTAGTAGCTATTAACAAAGTCATCTAAATGTTAATTCGCCTTGTAAGTGCTAGGACCTCATCATCTACTTTCCTAGTCAATTTTAGCAGCTCATCACCCTGTCGTGTAACCAACGCAAACAACTTAGCTATCTCGACATCTTTCGCTCTTCCATCCTTCTCAAGATGTTCAGTTTTCTTTTCTAGCTTAACTTTTACAACTTGCTGATCAGGCATTGTTTTTACAATCATGTCACACAATTCATTAAGTGTTTGAACAACGACTACATAAAGATGTGCATTAGTTGTAGGCTGAACATTCTGTGGGGCAGATGGTGCTGAAGTTACAGGCGGTGGTTGTTGTTGTAGATGTTGTGGTGGCTATTATGTCTGAGACCCGGATTGAGTGCCGGATCCAGTTCTAGTAGATGGTCTTACCACAACTTTGAATCTTTGTGTTTTGACTTTCTTCTTTCCTGCTGCCTGGGAACTCTCTACTTTGCTTGCTTTTTCTTATGAACCTCAAACATACTCACATCTAGTTCCTCAAGATCAACATACTCTTCCTCATCCATCAACCTACATTCTCGGCAGTGATTGGTATAGTAGGCGTAGGTTGATTAACCTCTTTGTCATTAGTGAAGGAAAATGCAGCTTCAACCCTGGAAGTACTAGTCACGTTTTTCCACAAATTTCCTTCTAGACACTTGTATTTCTTGATAACCAGATGAAATCAACTCACGTGGAGCTACAATCAGAATAACATCCTTTCTGTGCTTGATTCATTTGAGGGTGAGATCCGTCATGTGACATAGGAATATCTAATCTTTTTTCACTTTAGACAGACCTAGAGCTTGGCTGCCAATGATGATTTGCGGAAACTGGACATATATGAGGTACTGAGCCTTGGACGTCACATTGTATTTCATATATCTCAGTCCCGGTAAAATAGAACGAAGCATTTAAGACTAATGCTGCAAAAAATTCTTGCAGTGTCTCATTCATGTCATTATAACTACCTTTCATGGACTTAGGCAGTGGATGACAATGTGAGCCTGATACTTGTACTGGTAACTGAAACTCCCACGGTTGATAATCCCTTTCTCAATACACCATATGAATTTTGTTTTATAAAGCTTCATGGGCATATCATATCCAACCTCAAACCCTAGCTATTCTCGGTGTAACATCCCGATTTATATTATCAACCGTGGCGTGCAAAAGTTGGTGTATGTTATGAAATTATGCGCACTTTTACCAATTTGGTCATAACTTTCTCGTACGGACTCGGATTGAGGCAATTCAAAATCCCAGACGACCCTGAATCGAGCCCGAACGTTTTGGTGAAAGTTACTAGCTGGAAAGGAAAATGGTGTGCTGAACCAATGCATAGGTACGCCACACGTGTGTCTGGAAGTTTCATGGACTGTTTTGTAAATGCTGAAATGTGAGGACTAGTGTGCAATTTTGCATAGATTCGGGTTTAACCCCAAAAACTGATCTAGAACTCATTTTCCTCATCTTCAAGCCTTAAGAATACTCTTTTCACCTAGTGAGAGATTAGAGAGAGAAAGTGAAGCTTAAGGTTGAAGAAGGTGCAATTTCAACCCGTTTTTGGTGCTTAGCTTCAAGGCTTCTAGTGTAAGCTCAGTTTTGGTGGTAAGGTAACACTAGATCCGATTTTCTTTACATTGATTGTGATTAGGGTTAGGATTTGGGTTGGTTATGTGTTAAAAACCCCATTTCCTTTGAAATTTGGGGGTTTTGGACATGATTTGGGTTGGTAAACCCTAATGTTTTGGGTTTAGAGTTTGTTGACGAATTTAGGGAATTTAGTCTTGGATTTTAGGTGTTAATCTTTAGATTACTTGTGTATAGATGTTCTAAATGTTAATAAGATCATGTTTTTGAGTCAAATTTGAGTGTATAATCACTACATCGTTGGTAATCTTGGAGGATTTACGTATGATAGTCTTTTTGGGTCAAGTACAATAGGTGTCATATTTTATTGTTTGTGCGGGTTAGAATTGCCACCCGTAGTGGTAATTTAGTTGTGTCCATTTGAGTGTATGTATAGACGAGTTTTTGGTGAGCAAGGTGTAATACCTCGATTATGGGATCGTTTTTCGGATTCTATTATAGAGAATGAGTTTTATGTGTTTGTATGCCTATGTGTTATATATGTGATTACTTGCTCCGATGCGGTGACGGTGATTGTGCATACATGACTTGTGTTCGTAAAGATTCCAAGGTGAGTGGAATAGTTATATGTGTACACATATAATTTTTTTCTTGCGGGTGAAGTGGCAAGTGACATCCGGGCGTAAGGACTCACTCTTCGTTGGCCACTTGATGCAAAGTGGTAAGTGTTATCCGTAAGGATTCACTTTTCGTCAGCCACGTTTGCGGTTGTGATGTGTGACGAGTGTTACTCACTCTTCGTCGGCCACACGGTGTGGTGGAATGTGGTAAGTGTCACCCGAACGGTTTCACTTTTTGTCGACCACATTCATGTGTGTACGTGGTAGTGCCATCCGGAAGGCACTTTCGTCGGCCACATACATGTGTTGAATAGTGTAATATCATTTGATGACTAGCACTATTGAGTATGGTTAACCATATTTGCATTTTTGTAGTGTTAGCATACCATATTGTGATTATATGCTTTTGTGATGCTAGCTTTGTATGCGGATTTGTGTTAGTGTATGCAAGTAAGTGAATTATGTATGTATAACTTTTGGATATTGGCCTCGGTTGGGGATGGATGAATCCCTGGGATCATGCTCTTGGTATTGAGTTGGGTTATTGAATGTTAACTCTTGTATTTTTGTAATTTGGGTTGGAAATGTCACTTGTTTCATAATGGGTTGCGTAACACCCGGAAGTGTGCTTGACTCAAAGATGGTGTATTTTAGATGTGAAAGTTGATGATTAAAACAGGTGGTGTTTGTATTACACTTTTGGTGTTATTTGGGTAAGTTAAAAGTGGGTCAAAAGGTGTTTTAAAGCTGAAAATCTGAGATAACAGGTCAAGTGCGCCGCACCTGTGGTATGGTGCGCTGCACCTAGTTGTGGTGAAATGTTACTGACTTTGAAAATTTAAAAATTAGTTATATGGTGCGCCGTTTTTTTTCTTTGGTGCGCCGCAACTGTCTTGTGGTGCGACGCACCAGTGCCCTTAAAAAAATGTGTCGGTTTTTGTTAATCGGGTTGTGGTTGTTTCACTTGGATGATCTGAGCAGAATCCTTAACAATGGTACTAAAAATGCTATTGAAAATCAGCTTCTTCTCATTCTCAGTTCTAAGAGCAACAATCTTCCAGAACTCTCTCTAGTAAGCTTCGCGGAGCATAAATATCTTTGGAAATACGAGAATGCTTCAAGAATTGGATGATCCCGATAAAATCATCCGCGTCTATGTCTTCTTCATCAAGGCAATCTAGAAGATTGTTCCTATCGTATTCTTTTAATCCCGGCAAGTCCCTTGAATGCTTAACAACCTCGCTACCAGATGCAGAAGCAGATGTAGTAGCAAAATAGGACTATTAATTTCCTGACATATTCAAAGTAAAACTGCACAACAAATTATTAGAAATCGAAATCTAAAAGTCAAACAAAGTCGAACTGTTATAAATCAGAAATTTCCTAAGTCTATTACGTCGAACAACAGACAAAGTCCGTCACCTAACAAGAAATAGTCTTATATATATATATATATATATATATATATATATATATATATATATATATATATATATATATATATATATATATATATATATATATATATATATATATATATATATATATATATATCTCCCAATATTTAGCAGTTAGAGATTATTGGACAAAAGTGCCAAAAAGTACCCGACAAACTACCCCGATCGATCGGCAATCAAGACGGTCGGCCGACTGATGTTGATCGACCTGAATTTTTTTAAAAATCACATTCGTTGATTTTGTTTAATTTAAGGCTTACAAAGTGGTTGGAACAACATTTTACAGTACTGATTAACATAGTTTTAGTAACCTTTAACTCAAACAAAAACGTATATATGCACAATTAATCGAGTTAGGGTTTTAAAGTTTTAACTTTAAAAATCGCGATTAAGAACAAACAAGTACGAGATATGATACCTTGATTGTGGCACTGGAATCACAAAGAAAAGATGCACAAAACACAGAGGTAAAAACTCATTTCCACAATACTTGATTTTGAGAGATTTTTCTTTCGAGTTTGACAAATTAGTGGCCGACAGACAAATGGTATATATAATCTGGTTCGACTATTGGTCGACAGTCTCATTTGTAGTCTCACTCTATCGTCCATTACACTCTCTATCGGCAGTCAGTAACGACTGTCGGTCACTGTCGTGCGACTAAATTTTTTGTTTCCTGACAGTCTAGCCTTACAAAATTCTTAAAAATTTCAAGACTTTGTTTTTTCACGCAGAATCGTTAAACGCACTTTTAGCTGATCTTTCACGTGTTTTTCACAAAAAGGTATTCATTTAATATTTAATCCATCACTCATCGATCTTTAAATAACACCCGAATTCACAAAAAAAGTTGATCCGAAGATTTGATTAGCTCAAATTTTCATACTATGAAATATTTACGTTTTCTACCAAAACAATTGTTACCTACAGATTTCCTTGATCACTACGACTTAGAGACTTCATCATTAACCGAAAAATAAAACAAAACAAATATACGTTTGTAATTTTTAAGTTTTATGCTAAACACACTAAAAATCTTTTGTATTTTTTCAGAATAAGATGAAAGCATGAATTGAAATATGAAATGAAAATGCAAACCAAACATGTAATGATATGAGCTAAGTCATAACATACAATCACAAGACGTTTATAAAAGCTTAAGCATGCACATAGTCAACTGCATTATAACATAAAATACAAGAAATTAATTAATGATATGAGCCAACTAAGTCATAACATGTAATCACATTACGTTTACAAAAACTCAATCATGCACACTGTCAATTAGATTATAACAGAAACTAGTAGAAATCAAAACTAAAATTCACATATTTTTGTGAGTTGTTGATCTGAACCTGGGATTAGAAGTGAACTTTAATAGAAATTTATCATCGTTCATTCATTTAAGTACCTACAGGTTAAGACTCTGATTATTGGTATCAGTCCTCATTATACTTTCACAGACTTTCCTGTTAGATATTTTGATGATCCCGTTATCGTTAGTTAATTTAATAAATTTCTATGTTAATTTAGATCATAGAATCAGTCATCACTTGAGATCGCACTTTATATTGGGTAGACAATTCCGTACGATAATTGGCACCTTTCCGTTAACACAACGATGTACTTTTGATTTAGTGCAAGAAAGTTTTCATGATATTTTGAATAACCCTATCAACCTTCAGCTTCTACATAAGCTTATAGTTTTCAATCCAGACATCCTTCGCTGTTATCCTTTTCGCGACCTACAGGACATAGCTCGCGACCGCAATCCTCTACCTGCTCGAATTTCTTTGTCTTTTTCTTTAGTTTAAAATCTTCAAACCTCAACGAATCCCCCACATTGAAGATTTTGAACGAACCCGGACCATATCAACATTTTTACTTCATTGAACATACCAATCTATACCGCTAAGAAAACCTCTTGGGACACGCACATTTCAACCCATCGACCTATCAACTTTCGATAAAGAGCACTTCAACTTCACTCGCGAAAACGTAATCAAACAACCTCAAAAATAAACGTCAACATAAATCATCCCATAACAACAATCGATTACTTGACCATAAATCCTTTTGGAAATACTTCTGGATAAACAACCTAGGACACTCTACACTTCTGCAAAGTGGGAACGAAGACTTTCTACTCAAACTGAGCTATAATCTAATTTCCGTTACTCGCTTGGGACCAAACCAACTCTCTATGTTTCTGAAAATAATCGTATTGGCGACGAATTGATGAACACATCGAGTCGTGGTTGTAGTGACCCGAACTTTTCCATGTTTATATATATTAATTGAGATTGATATTTACATGATTAAATGTTTCCAACATGTTAAGCAATCAAACTTGTTAAGACTTGATTAATTGAAATATGTTTCATATAGACAATTGACCACCCAAGTTGACCGGTGATTCACGAACGTTAAAACTTGTAAAAACTATATGATGACATATATATGGATATATATATAGTTAACATGATACTATGATAAGTAAACATATCATTAAGTATATTAACAATGAACTACATATGTAAAAACAAGACTACTAACTTAATGATTTTTAAACGAGACATATATGTAACGATTATCGTTGTAAAGACATTTAATGTATATATATCATATTAAGAGATATTCATACATGATAATATCATGATAATATAATAATTTAAAATCTCATTTGATATTATAAACATTGGGTTAACAACATTTAACAAGATCGTTAACCTAAAGGTTTCAAAACAACACTTACATGTAACGACTAACGATGACTTAACGACTCAGTTAAAATGTATATACATGTAGTGTTTTAATATGTATTTATACACTTTTTAAAGACTTCAATACACTTATCAAAATACTTCTACTTAACAAAAATGCTTACAATTACATCCTCGTTCAGTTTCATCAACAATTCTACTAGTATGCACCCGTATTCGTACTCGTACAATACACAACTTTTAGATGTATGTACTATTGGTATATACACTCCAATGATCAGCTCTTAGCAGCCCATGTGAGTCACCTAACACATGTGGGAACCATCATTTGGCAACTAGCATGAAATATCTCATAAGATTACAAAAATATGAGTAATCATTCATGACTTATTTACATGAAAACAAAATTACATATCCTTTATATCTAATCCATACACCAACGACCAAAAACACCTACAAACACTTTCATTCTTCAATTTTCTTCATCTAATTGAACTCTCTCAAGTTCTATCTTCAAGTTCTAAGTGTTCTTCATAAATTCCAAAAGTTCTAGTTTCATAAAATCAAGAATACTTTCAAGTTTGCTAGCTCACTTCCAATCTTGTAAGGTGATCATCCAACCTCAAGAAATCTTTGTTTCTTACAGTAGGTTATCATTCTAATACAAGGTAATAATCATATTCAAACTTTGGTTCAATTTCTATAACTATAACAATCTTATTTCAAGTGATGATCTTACTTGAACTTGTTTTCGTGTCATGATTTTGCTTCAAGAACTTTGAGCCATCCAAGGATCCATTGAAGCTAGATCCATTTTTCTCTTTTCCAGTAGGTTCATCCAAGGAACTTAAGGTAGTAATGATGTTCATAACATCATTCGATTCATACATATAAAGCTATCTTATTCGAAGGTTTAAACTTGTAATCACTAGAACATAGTTTAGTTAATTCTAAACTTGTTCGCAAACAAAAGTTAATCCTTCTAACTTGACTTTTAAAATCAACTAAACACATGTTCTATATCTATATGATATGCTAACTTAATGATTTAAAACCTGGAAACACGAAAAACACCGTAAAACCGGATTTACGCCGTCGTAGTAACACCGCGGGCTGTTTTGGGTTAGTTAATTAAAAAATATGATAAACTTTGATTTAAAAGTTGTTATTCTGAGAAAATGATTTTTATTATGAACATGAAACTATATCCAAAAATTATGGTTAAACTCAAAGTGGAAGTATGTTTTCTAAAATGGTCATCTAGACGTCGTTCTTTCGACTGAAATGACTACCTTTACAAAAACGACTTGTAACTTATTTTTCCGACTAGAAACCTATACTTTTTTGGTTTAGATTCATAAAATAGAGTTCAATATGAAACCATAGCAATTTGATTCACTTAAAACGGATTTAAAATGAAGAAGTTATGGGTAAAACAAGATTGGATAATTTTTCTCATTTTAGCTACGTGAAAATTGGTAACAAATCTATTCCAACCATAACTTAATCAACTTGTATTATATATTATGTAATCTTGAGATACCATAGACACGTATACAATGTTTCGACCTATCATGTCGACACATCTATATATATTTCGGAACAACCATAGACACTCTATATGTGAATGTTGGAGTTAGCTATACAGGGTTGAGGTTGATTCCAAAATATATATAGTTTGAGTTGTGATCAATACTGAGATACGTATACACTGGGTCGTGGATTGATTCAAGATAATATTTATCGATTTATTTCTGTACATCTAACTGTGGACAACTAGTTGTAGGTTACTAACGAGTACAGCTGACTTAATAAACTTAAAACATCAAAATATATTAAAAGTGTTGTAAATATATTTTGAACATACTTTGATATATATGTATATATTGTTATAGGTTCGTGAATCAACCAGTGGCCAAGTCTTACTTCCCGACGAAGTAAAAATCTGTGAAAGTGAGTTATAGTCCCACTTTTAAAATCTAATATTTTTGGGATGAGAATACATGCAGGTTTTATAAATGATTTACAAAATAGACACAAGTACGTGAAACTACATTCTATGGTTGAATTATCGAAATCGAATATGCCCCTTTTTATTAAGTCTGGTAATCTAAGAATTAGGGAACAGACACCCTAATTGACGCGAATCCTAAAGATAGATCTATTGGGCCTAACAAACCCCATCCAAAGTACCGGATGCTTTAGTACTTCGAAATTTATATCATATCCGAAGGGTGTCCCGGAATGATGGGGATATTCTTATATATGCATCTTGTTATTGTCGGTTACCAGGTGTTCACCATATGAATGATTTTTATCTCTATGTATGGGATGTGTATTGAAATATGAAATCTTGTGGTCTATTGTTACGATTTGATATATATAGGTTAAACCTATAACTCACCAACATTTTTGTTGACGTTTTAAGCATGTTTATTCTCAGGTGATTATTAAGAGCTTCCGCTGTCGCATACTTAAATAAGGACAAGATTTGGAGTCCATGCTTGTATGATATTGTGTAAAAACTGCATTCAAGAAACTTATTTTGTTGTAACATATTTGTATTGTAAACCATTATGTAATGGTCGTGTGTAAACAGGATATTTTAGATTATCATTATTTGATAATCTACGTAAAGCTTTTTAAACCTTTATTGATGAAATAAAGGTTATGGTTTGTTTAAAAATGAATGCAGTCTTTGAAAAACGTCTCATATAGAGGTCAAAACCTCGCAACGAAATCAATTAATATGGAACGTTTTTAATCAATAAGAACGGGACATTTCAGTTGGTATCCGAGCATTGGTCTTAGAGAACCAGAAAATTTGCATTAGTGTGTCTTATCGAGTTTGTTAGGATGCATTAGTGAGTCTGGACTTCGACCGTGTTTTCTTTAAAAATGATTGCTTAACATTTTTGTTGGAAACTATATATTTTTAACATATGAATATTATGTGATATATTAATCTCTTAACGTGTTTGATATTATGTGATAGATGTCTACCTCTAGAACAAGTCCCATTGACTCACCTAATAATAATGAAGAGTCAAATGTAAATTGGAATGATTTGTGGACTGATTCACAAGTTCCCGAAGAGGAACCGGAAGAAGAGTCGGAACCGGAAGAAGAATCGGAACCGGAAGAAGAATCAGAACCGGATGAAGAAATAGAACCGGTGGGGGAAATAATAAAACGGTTAAGTAAAAGAAAATCCTCAACCAACCGACCAAAGTTAATTATGGTCAATGGTGTTTCCGCCAAGGAAGCAAAATATTGGGAGGATTACCAATTCTCCGATGAATCGGATTCCGACGAGAATTCCGATGATGTTATAGAAATTACCCCAACTGAATTTAAAAAGGCAAAAGAAAATAATAAGGGAAAGGGCATAAAAATAGAGAAATCTAATTCCAACCCCGATGAACTTTATATGTATCGTCAACCCCCGAAGTCCTTAAGTTGTAACAATGACCCGGGAACCTCTAAACCACCAGGTTTTTCTAAACCAATGTGGACAACGACGGCTCGTATTAGGGGAACATCATATATCCCTAGAAACTTGGCAAAACGAACCAAAACCGAAGAAGAAGAAACGAGCGAGTCGGAATAAGATAGTTGTATTCGTGTGGTGTAATATATGGAATATAGTGTTCTTATGCTTTATGATATATGTAAAAATTGCTTGTATTAATAAGTATTTTTTTATGAATCTAACTCTTGTCTATTTTACAGTTTAAAAACACAAAATGGATAGACAACCCAATATTTTAAGAGACCTACCCGGAGACATGATTGATGAAATCTTGTCTAGAGTCGGCCAGAATTCTTCGGCACAACTATTTAAGGCGAGATCAGTTTGTAAGACATTCGAAGAACGTTCCAAGAATGTCTTGGTTTATAAGAGACTTTCGTTTGAAAGATGGGGGATATCACATTGGGAAACCCATAAGTTACGATGTGTTTACTTTGACGCATATATTGCGGGGAACCCAAATGCTATTTTACGCAACGGGTTAAGAAATTATTTTGACTCAATATATCCGAATATTGGACTTCGTGATTTAGAAAAAGCGGCTAACATGCAACATAAAGAAGCATGTTATGCTTACGGATTAGTAATGTTCGCTTCTCACCAAAGTGAGAACAAGAACATCGGGCTACAACTATTAAACAAAACGTTTCCACAAGTGACGGAGTCGGTAATTGGGGTAAGAAATGAGGTTTTTAGATTATTACGGGACTGTTGGACATTATGTAACCCTCGTCCCTTTGACGACGTTACAACACACTGTCTTATCAACGGCCATAACGGTTATGTTGCACAAGACCAAGGATGGGAAGTAGTCCTAGTAAAACCAGAATGCATGACTTGTTTCTGGACGTATGAATTACGTGTCTTTATTGCCTTTGCTGAACGACTTGTGTACTAGCTAGAATTATCTTCACAACTATCTTGTATCAAAGTTATTGTGTGCTATATTTCATGCTTTATGTAAAATAAGCGGTATTGTAAGTTTGTAAAATATTGTATAAAAGTTTGAACGCGAAATATTATTATAATCAGTTTTTCATATAGAATTGTAGTAGTTGAATTGTATATTAGCTACTAAGTATGAACTTAACGGGTAGGTACTACCCGAATTTAAACTTATAAAACGCTAATATGAAGAAAAAGCTTTTATAAATGAGTTCATATTATGCTACGAAATACTATTAACTACTCTTAATATTCTGTATGATTAACTTGTTCCATTTAACTATTTTGAAGGAAATGGCACCGACTACTCGACACACCGTGAATATGAATGAAGAGGAATTCCGTACTTTTCTAGCTTCAAACATAGCCGCAGTACAGGCTGCGCTACATACCAACAATAACCTTGGATCTAGCAGTACAGGAAATCGTGTAGGATGCACCTACAAAGAATTCACTGCCTGCAAACCTTTGGAATTTGATGGAACCGAAGGACCGATCGGATTGAAACGGTGGACCGAGAAGGTCGAATCGGTGTTTGCCATAAGTAAGTGTACTGAAGAGGACAAAGTAAAGTACGCTACGCATACCTTCACAGGTTCTGCGTTAACATGGTGGAATACCTATCTAGAGCAAGTGGGACAAGATGATGCGTACGCACTACCGTGGTCAGCATTCAAGCACTTGATGAACGAGAAGTACCGTCCCAGAACCGAGGTCAATAAGCTCAAGACAGAACTTAGAGGGTTACGAACCCAAGGATTTGATATTACCACGTACGAAAGACGATTCACAGAATTGTGCCTATTGTGTCCGGGAGCATTCGAAGATGAGGAAGAGAAGATCGACGCGTTTGTGAAAGGATTACCGGAAAGAATCCAAGAAGATATAAGTTCACACGAGCCCGCCTCCATACAACAGGCATGTAGAATGGCTCACAAACTCGTGAACCAAATTGAAGAAAGAATTAAAGAACAGACTGCTGAAGAGGCCAATGTGAAGCAAGTCAAAAGAAAGTGGGAGGAAAACGGTGATAAGAATCACCAATACAACAACAACAGCAATTACAACAATAATCGCAACAATTATCCCAACAATCGCAACATCAATCGCAACTACAACAAACGGCCCAACAACAACAACAACAACAGCAACTACAACAATCATCCCAACAACAATAATAACCGCAACAACAACAACAATCAGAAGCAGCTATGCCAAAGGTGTGAAAAGAATCACTCGGGGTTCTGCACCAAATTTTGCAACAAGTGTAAAAGAAATGGTCATAGCGCGGCGAAGTGTGAGGTCTACGGACCAGGGGTTAATAGAACGAAAGGAACAAATGGTGTCGGAACGAGTAATGGCGGAGCAAGTAGTGTCGGAGCAAGTTATGCCAATGTAGTTTGTTATAAATGTGGAAAACCGGGCCACATTATTAGAAATTGCCCGAACCAGGAGAACACGAATGGACAAGGCCGTGGAAGAGTTTTCAATATTAATGCGGCAGAGGCACAGGAAGACCCGGAGCTTGTTACGGGTACGTTTCTTATTGACAATAAATCTGCTTACGTTTTATTTGATTCGGGTGCGGATAGAAGCTATATGAGTAGAGATTTTTGTGCTAAATTAAGTTGTCCATTGACGCCTTTGGATAGTAAATTTTTACTCGAATTAGCAAATGGTAAATTAATTTCAGCAGATAATATATGTCGGAATCGAGAAATTAAACTGGTTAGCGAAACATTTAAGATTGATTTGATACCAGTAGAGTTAGGGAGTTTTGATGTGATAATCGGTATGGACTGGTTGAAAGAAGTGAAAGCGGAGATCGTTTGTTACAAAAATGCAATTCGCATTATACGAGAAAAAGGAAAACCCTTAATGGTGTACGGAGAAAAGGGCAACACGAAGCTACATCTTATTAGTAATTTGAAGGCACAAAAACTAATAAGAAAAGGTTGCTATGCTGTTCTAGCACACGTCGAGAAAGTACAAACTGAAGAAAAGAGCATCAATGATGTTCCCGTCGCAAAAGAATTTCCTGATGTATTTCCGAAAGAATTACCGGGATTACCCCCACATCGATCCGTTGAATTTCAAATAGATCTTGTACCAGGAGCTGCACCAATAGCTCGTGCTCCTTACAGACTTGCACCCAGCGAGATGAAAGAACTGCAAAGCCAATTACAAGAACTTTTAGAGCGTGGTTTCATTCAACCAAGCACATCACCGTGGGGAGCTCCTGTTTTGTTTGTCAAGAAGAAAGATGGTACATTCTGGTTGTGTATCGACTACCGAGAGTTGAACAAACTTACCATCAAGAACCGCTACCCACTACCGAGAATCGACGACTTATTTGATCAACTACAAGGCTCGTCTGTTTATTCAAAGATTGACTTACGTTCCGGGTATCATCAAATGCGGGTGAAAGAAGATGATATTCCAAAGACTGCTTTCAGAACACGTTACGGTCATTACGAGTTTATGGTCATGCCGTTTGGTTTAACTAATGCACCAGCTGTGTTCATGGACCTTATGAACCGAGTGTGTGGACCATACCTTGACAAGTTTGTCATTGTTTTCATTGATGACATACTTATTTACTCAAAGAATGACCAAGAACACGGTGAACATTTGAGAAAGGTGTTAGAAGTATTGAGGAAGGAAGAATTGTACGCTAAGTTTTCAAAGTGTGCATTTTGGTTGGAAGAAGTTCAATTCCTCGGTCACATAGTGAACAAAGAAGGTATTAAGGTGGATCCGGCAAAGATAGAAACTGTTGAAAAGTGGGAAACCCCGAAAACTCCGAAACACATACGCCAGTTTTTAGGACTAGCTGGTTACTACAGAAGGTTCATCCAAGACTTTTCCAGAATAGCAAAACCCTTGACTGCATTAACGCATAAAGGGAAGAAATTTGAATGGAATGATGAACAAGAGAAAGCGTTTCAGTTATTGAAGAAAAAGCTAACTACGGCACCTATATTGTCATTGCCTGAAGGGAATGATGATTTTGTGATTTATTGTGACGCATCAAAGCAAGGTCTCGGTTGTGTATTAATGCAACGAACGAAGGTGATTGCTTATGCGTCTAGACAATTGAAGATTCACGAACAAAATTATACGACGCATGATTTGGAATTAGGCGCGGTTGTTTTTGCATTAAAGACTTGGAGGCACTACTTATATGGGGTTAAAAGTATTATATATACCGACCACAAAAGTCTTCAACACATATTTAATCAGAAACAACTGAATATGAGGCAGCGTAGGTGGATTGAATTATTGAATGATTACGATTTTGAGATTCGTTACCACCCGGGGAAGGCAAATGTGGTAGCCGATGCCTTGAGCAGGAAGGATAGAGAACCCATTCGAGTAAAATCTATGAATATAATGATTCATAATAACATTACTACTCAAATAAAGGAGGCGCAACAAGGAGTTTTAAAAGAGGGAAATTTAAAGGATGAAATACCCAAAGGATCGGAGAAGCATCTTAATATTCGGGAAGACGGAACCCGGTATAGGGCTGAAAGGATTTGGGTACCAAAATTTGGAGATATGAGAGAAATGGTACTTAGAGAAGCTCATAAAACCAGATACTCAATACATCCTGGAACGGGGAAGATGTACAAGGATCTCAAGAAACATTTTTGGTGGCCGGGTATGAAAGCCGATGTTGCTAAATACGTAGGAGAATGTTTGACGTGTTCTAAGGTCAAAGCTGAGCATCAGAAACCATCAGGTCTACTTCAACAACCCGAAATCCCGAAATGGAAATGGGAAAACATTACCATGGATTTCATCACTAAATTGCCAAGGACTGCAAGTGGTTTTGATACTATTTGGGTAATAGTTGACCGTCTCACCAAATCAGCACACTTCTTGCCAATAAGAGAAGATGACAAGATGGAGAAGTTAGCACGACTGTATTTGAAGGAAGTCATCTCCAGACATGGAATACCAATCTCTATTATCTCTGATAGGGATGGCAGATTTATTTCAAGATTCTGGCAGACATTACAGCAAGCATTAGGAACTCGTCTAGACATGAGTACTGCCTATCATCCACAAACTGATGGGCAGAGCGAAAGGACGATACAAACGCTTGAAGACATGCTACGAGCATGTGTTAGTGATTTCGGAAACAGTTGGGATCGACATCTACCGTTAGCAGAATTTTCCTACAACAACAGCTACCATTCAAGCATTGAGATGGCGCCGTTTGAAGCACTTTATGGTAGAAAGTGCAGGTCTCCGATTTGTTGGAGTGAGGTGGGGGATAGACAGATTACGGATCCGGAGATTATACAAGAAACTACCGAGAAGATCATCCAAATTCAACAACGGTTGAAAACCGCCCAAAGTTGACAAAAGAGCTACGCTGACATTAAAAGAAAAGATATAGAATTTGAAATTGGAGAGATGGTCATGCTTAAAGTTTCACCTTGGAAAGGCGTTGTTCGATTTGGTAAACGAGGGAAATTAAATCCAAGGTATATTGGACCATTCAAGATTATTGATCGTGTCGGACCAGTAGCTTACCGACTAGAGTTACCTCAACAACTCGCGGCTGTACATAACACTTTCCACGTCTCGAATTTAAAGAAATGTTTTGCTAAAGAAGATCTCACTATTCCGTTAGATGAAATCCAAATCAACGAAAAACTTCAATTCATCGAAGAACCCGTCGAAATAATGGATCGTGAGGTTAAAAGACTTAAGCAAAACAAGATACCAATTGTTAAGGTTCGATGGAATGCTCGTAGAGGACCCGAGTTCACCTGGGAGCGTGAAGATCAGATGAAGAAGAAATACCCGCATCTATTTCCAGAAGATTCGTCAACACCTTCAACAGCTTAAAATTTCGGGACGAAATTTATTTAACGGGTAGGTACTGTAGTGACCCGAACTTTTCCATGTTTATATATATTAATTGAGATTGATATTTACATGATTAAATGTTTCCAACATGTTAAGCAATCAAACTTGTTAAGACTTGATTAATTGAAATATGTTTCATATAGACAATTGACCACCCAAGTTGACCGGTGATTCACGAACGTTAAAACTTGTAAAAACTATATGATGACATATATATGGATATATATATAGTTAACATGATACTATGATAAGTAAACATATCATTAAGTATATTAACAATGAACTACATATGTAAAAACAAGACTACTAACTTAATGATTTTTAAACGAGACATATATGTAACGATTATCGTTGTAAAGACATTTAATGTATATATATCATATTAAGAGATATTCATACATGATAATATCATGATAATATAATAATTTAAAATCTCATTTGATATTATAAACATTGGGTTAACAACATTTAACAAGATCGTTAACCTAAAGGTTTCAAAACAACACTTACATGTAACGACTAACGATGACTTAACGACTCAGTTAAAATGTATATACATGTAGTGTTTTAATATGTATTTATACACTTTTGAAAGACTTCAATACACTTATCAAAATACTTCTACTTAACAAAAATGCTTACAATTACATCCTCGTTCAGTTTCATCAACAATTCTACTCGTATGCACCCGTATTCGTACTCGTACAATACACAACTTTTAGATGTATGTACTATTGGTATATACACTCCAATGATCAGCTCTTAGCAGCCCATGTGAGTCACCTAACACATGTGGGAACCATCATTTGGCAACTAGCATGAAATATCTCATAAGATTACAAAAATATGAGTAATCATTCATGACTTATTTACATGAAAACAAAATTACATATCCTTTATATCTAATCCATACACCAACGACCAAAAACACCTACAAACACTTTCATTCTTCAATTTTCTTCATCTAATTGAACTCTCTCAAGTTCTATCTTCAAGTTCTAAGTGTTCTTCATAAATTCCAAAAGTTCTAGTTTCATAAAATCAAGAATACTTTCAAGTTTGCTAGCTCACTTCCAATCTTGTAAGGTGATCATCCAACCTCAAGAAATCTTTGTTTCTTACAGTAGGTTATCATTCTAATACAATGTAATAATCATATTCAAACTTTGGTTCAATTTCTATAACTATAACAATCTTATTTCAAGTGATGATCTTACTTGAACTTGTTTTCGTGTCATGATTTTGCTTCAAGAACTTTGAGCCATCCAAGGATCCATTGAAGCTAGATCCATTTTTCTCTTTTCCAGTAGGTTCATCCAAGGAACTTAAGGTAGTAATGATGTTCATAACATCATTCGATTCATACATATAAAGCTATCTTATTCGAAGGTTTAAACTTGTAATCACTAGAACATAGTTTAGTTAATTCTAAACTTGTTCGCAAACAAAAGTTAATCCTTCTAACTTGACTTTTAAAATCAACTAAACACATGTTCTATATCTATATGATATGCTAACTTAATGATTTAAAACCTGGAAACACGAAAAACACCGTAAAACCGGATTTACGCCGTCGTAGTAACACCGCGGGCTGTTTTGGGTTAGTTAATTAAAAAATATGATAAACTTTGATTTAAAAGTTGTTATTCTGAGAAAATGATTTTTATTATGAACATGAAACTATATCCAAAAATTATGGTTAAACTCAAAGTGGAAGTATGTTTTCTAAAATGGTCATCTAGACGTCGTTCTTTCGACTGAAATGACTACCTTTACAAAAACGACTTGTAACTTATTTTTCCGACTAGAAACCTATACTTTTTTGGTTTAGATTCATAAAATAGAGTTCAATATGAAACCATAGCAATTTGATTCACTTAAAACGGATTTAAAATGAAGAAGTTATGGGTAAAACAAGATTGGATAATTTTTCTCATTTTAGCTACGTGAAAATTGGTAACAAATCTATTCCAACCATAACTTAATCAACTTGTATTATATATTATGTAATCTTGAGATACCATAGACACGTATACAATGTTTCGACCTATCATGTCGACACATCTATATATATTTCGGAACAACCATAGACACTCTATATGTGAATGTTGGAGTTAGCTATACAGGGTTGAGGTTGATTCCAAAATATATATAGTTTGAGTTGTGATCAATACTGAGATACGTATACACTGGGTCGTGGATTGATTCAAGATAATATTTATCGATTTATTTCTGTACATCTAACTGTGGACAACTAGTTGTAGGTTACTAACGAGTACAGCTGACTTAATAAACTTAAAACATCAAAATATATTAAAAGTGTTGTAAATATATTTTGAACATACTTTGATATATATGTATATATTGTTATAGGTTCGTGAATCAACCAGTGGCCAAGTCTTACTTCCCGACGAAGTAAAAATCTGTGAAAGTGAGTTATAGTCCCACTTTTAAAATCTAATATTTTTGGGATGAGAATACATGCAGGTTTTATAAATGATTTACAAAATAGACACAAGTACGTGAAACTACATTCTATGGTTGAATTATCGAAATCGAATATGCCCCTTTTTATTAAGTCTGGTAATCTAAGAATTAGGGAACAGACACCCTAATTGACGCGAATCCTAAAGATAGATCTATTGGGCCTAACAAACCCCATCCAAAGTACCGGATGCTTTAGTACTTCGAAATTTATATCATATCCGAAGGGTGTCCCGGAATGATGGGGATATTCTTATATATGCATCTTGTTATTGTCGGTTACCAGGTGTTCACCATATGAATGATTTTTATCTCTATGTATGGGATGTGTATTGAAATATGAAATCTTGTGGTCTATTGTTACGATTTGATATATATAGGTTAAACCTATAACTCACCAACATTTTTGTTGACGTTTTAAGCATGTTTATTCTCAGGTGATTATTAAGAGCTTCCGCTGTCGCATACTTAAATAAGGACAAGATTTGGAGTCCATGCTTGTATGATATTGTGTAAAAACTGCATTCAAGAAACTTATTTTGTTGTAACATATTTGTATTGTAAACCATTATGTAATGGTCGTGTGTAAACAGGATATTTTAGATTATCATTATTTGATAATCTACGTAAAGCTTTTTAAACCTTTATTGATGAAATAAAGGTTATGGTTTGTTTAAAAATGAATGCAGTCTTTGAAAAACGTCTCATATAGAGGTCAAAACCTCGCAACGAAATCAATTAATATGGAACGTTTTTAATCAATAAGAACGGGACATTTCAGTGGTGTCCTTAAGTTTGACCGCAGTTTTCTTAGCAGGTGCATATGGATAATTGCTTATCTGTGACAAGCGTCCGCGTGGTCGCCGCCTTCCTTAAAATAGGTTTCACACTGGGCCAAGTATTGGTTGATTTGGCTTGGTAACGTAAATTCACCCTAAATACCCAAAGCCCTAGCCAAGTGCCATTGATTCATTGTCCTTTCTTCCCTTAGCCTAAAAGTCATAAAATGTTCGTCGGTATATCGCAAATTAACCTGAAGGGACGTAAGGAATTCTTTGGTAAGTACCGGGTACACATACTCATGGAGGCTAAAGAGTTGCTTCCACACATGAATTACTTTTCCTTCAAACTCACAAATAATCGCTTGCTCAAATTCCTCTTGTGAAATGTTCCGTTCATATTGATTATAAACGTTCCATATTAATTGATTTCGTTGCGAGGTTTTGACCTCTATATGAGACGTTTTTCAAAGACTGCATTCATTTTTAAAACAACCATAACCTTTATTTTATCAATAAAGGTTTTAAAAACATTACGTAGATTATCAAATAATGATAATCTAAAATATACTGTTTACACACGACCATTACATAATGGTTTACAATAGAAATATATTACATCGACATATGTTTCTTGAATGCAGTTTTTACACAATATCATACAAACATGGACTTCAAATCTTGTCCTTATTTTAGTATGCAACAGCGGAAGCTCTTAGTATTCACCTGAGAATAAACATGTTTTAAACGTCAACAAAAATGTTGGTGAGTTATAGGTTTAACCTATATATATCAAATCGTAACAATAGACCACAAGATTTCATATTTCAATACACATCCCATACATAGAGATAAAAATCATTCATATGGTGAACACCTGGTAACCGACATTAACAAGATGCATATATAAGAATATCCCCATCATTCCGGGACACCCTTCGGATATGATATAAATTTCGAAGTACTAAAGCATCCGGTACTTTGGATGGGGTTTGTTATGCCCAATAGATCTATCTTTAGGATTCGCGTCAATTAGGGTATCTGTTCCCTAATTCTTAGATTACCAGACTTAATAAAAAGGGGCATATTCGATTTCGATAATTCAACCATAGAATGTAGTTTCATGTACTTGTGTCTATTTTGTAAATCATTTATAAAACCTGCATGTATTCTCATCCCAAAATATTAGATTTTAAAAGTGGGACTATAACTCACTTTCACAGATATTTCCTTCCTCGGAAATAAGACTTGGCCACGGATCGATTCACCAACCTATACAAATATGTACATATATATCAAAGTATTATCAAAATATAATTACAACCATTTTTATTATGTTTTAAAGATTTGAGTGTATTAAGTCAGCTGTCCTCGTTAGTAACCTACAACTAGTTGTCCACAGTTAGATGTACAGAAATAAATCGATATATATTATCTTGAATCAATTCACGACCCAGTGTATACATGTCTCAGGCTAGATCACAACTCAAAGTATATATATTTTTGGAATCAACCTCAACCCTGTATAGCTAACTCCAACATTACTGCATATAGAGTGTCTATGGTTGTTCCAAATAATATATATACATGGGTCGATATGATATGTCAAAACATTTGCATACGTGTCTATGGTATCCCAAGATTACATAATATATTAGAATACATGTATAATACAATATAAGTTAGCTAGGATATGATTTGTATAGATTTGTTAAACATTTTCCGTAGCTAAAAAGATCAAAAATATCCAATCTTGTTTTACCCATAACTTCTTCATTTTAAATCCGTTTTGAGTGAATCAAATTGCTATGGTTTCATATTGAACTCTAATTTAAGAATCTAAACAGAAAAAGTATAGGTTTATAGTCGGAAATTTAAGTTACATGTCAATTACTAAAGAGGTACTCATTTCCGTCGAAAGAACGACATCTTGATGACCATTTTGAAAAACATACTTTCACTTTGAGTTTAACCAAGATTTTTGGATATAGTTTCATGTTCATATGAAAATCATTTTCCCAGAAGAACAACTTTTAAATCAAAGTTTATCATAGTTTTTAATTATCCAAACCAAAACAGCCCTCGGTTTCACTACAACGGCGTATATCCGATTTTATGGTGTTCATCGTGTTTTCAGGTTTTAAATCATTAAGTTAGCATATCATATAGATATAGAACATGTGTTTAGTTGATTTTAAAAGTCAAGTTATAAGGATTAACTTTTGTTTGCGAACAAGTTTAGAATTAACTAAACTATGTTCTAGTTATTACAAGTTTAAACCTTCGAATAAGATAGCTTTATATGTATGAATTGAATGACGTTATGAACATCATTACTACCTCAAGTTTTCTGGATAAAACTACTGGAAATGTGAAAAATGGATCTAGCTTCAAAGGATCCTTGGATGGCTTGAAAGTTCTTGAAGCAGAATCATGACATGAAAACAGTTCAAGTAAGATTTTCACTTGAAATAAGATTGTTATAGTTGTAGAAATTGAATCAAAGTTTGAATATGAATATTACCTTGAATTAGAAAGATAACCTACTATAAATAACAAAGGTTCCTTGATCTTAGATGATTACTTGGAATGGATTAGGAAGCTTGGAAGTAAACTTGCAAACTTGGTATTATTCTTGATTTTTATGAAACTATACTTATGGAATTTATGAAGAACACTTAGAACTTGAAGATGGAACTTGAGAGAGATCAATTAGATGAATAAAATTGAAGAATGAAAGTGTTTGTAGGTGTTTTTGGTCGTTGGTATATGGATTAGATATAAAGGATATGTAATTTTGTTTTCATGTAAATAAGTCATGAATGATTACTAATATTTTTGTAATTTTATGAGATATTTCATGCTAGTTTCCAAATAATGGTTCCCATATGTGTTAGATAACTCACATGGGCTGCTAAGATCTGATCTTTGGAGTGTATATACCAATAGTACATACATCTAAAAGCTGTGTATTGTACGAATACGAATACGGGTGCATACGAGTAGAATTGTTGATGAAACTGAACGAGGATGTAATTGTAAGAATTTTTGTTAAGTAGAAGTATTTTGATATGTGTCTTGAAGTATTTCAAAAGTGTAAGAATACATATCAAAACAAAACATGTATATACATTCTAATGGAGTCGTTAAGTCTTCGTTAGTCGTTACATGTAACTGTTGTTTTGAAACCTTTAAGTTAACGATCTCAATTAATGTTGTTAACCCAATGTTTATTATATCAAATGAGATGTTAAATTATTATGTTATCATGATATTATGATGTATGAATATCTCTTAATATGATATATACATTAAAATATCGTTACAACGATAATCGTTACATATAAGTCTCGTTTCGTAATTCTTGAGTTAGTAGTCTTGTTTTTACATATGTAGTTCATTGTTAACACACTTAATGATATATTTAAATATCATTTTAACATGTTAAATATAGTGTATCAATATCTTAATATGATACATATGTATTTAGTAGACGTTATCATAACGATAATCGTTATATATATCATTTCGAGTTTCTTAACTTAGTAATCTCATTTCTTATGTATATCACACATTGTTAATATACTTAGTGAGATAATTACTCATCATAATCTCATGTCAACCATATATATATGTCTATATATACCACAACATGTAGTTTTTATAAATTTGTAACGTTCGTGAATCGCCGGTCAACTTGGGTGATCAATTGTCTATATGAAACTTATTTCATTTAATCAAGTCTTAACAAGTTTGATTGCTTAACACATTGGAAACATTTAGTTATGTAAATATCAACCTCAATTAATATATATAAACATGGAAAAGTTCGGGTCACTACAGTACCTACCCGTTAAATAAATTTCGTCCCGAAATTTTAAGCTGTTGAAGGTGTTGACGAATCTTCTGGAAATAGATGCAGGTATTTCTTCTTCATCTGATCTTCATGCTCCTAGGTGAACTCGGGTCCTCTACGAGCATTCCATCGAATCTTAACAATCAGTATCTTGTTTTGCTTAAGTCTCTTAACCTCACGAACCATTATTTCGACGGGTTCTTCAATGAATTGAAGTTTTTCATTGATTTGGATTTCGTCCAACGGAATAGTGAGATCTTCTTTAGCAAAACATTTCTTCAAATTCGAGACGTGGAAAGTGTTATGTACAGCCGCGAGTTATTGAGGTAGCTCCAGTTGGTAAGCTACTGGTCCGACACGATCTATAATCTTGAATGGTCCAATGTACCTTGGATTTAGTTTCCCCCGTTTACCAAATCGAACAACCCCTTTCCAAGGTGAAACCTTAAGCATGACCATTTCTCCAATTTCAAACTCTATATCTTTTCTTTTACTGTCCGCGTAGCTCTTTTGTCGACTCTGGGCGGTTTTCAATCGTTGTTGAATTTGGATGATTTTCTCGGTAGTTTCTTGTATTATCTCCGGACCCGTACTCTGTCTATCCCCCACTTCATTCAAACAAATCAGAGACCTGCACTTTCTACTATAAAGTGCCTCAAACAGTGCCATCTCAATACTAGAATGATAACTGTTGTTGTAGGAAAATTCTGCTAACGGTAGGTGTCGATCCCAACTGTTTCCGAAATCAATAACACATGCTCGTAGCATGTCTTCAAGCGTTTGTATCATTCTTTCACTCTGCCCATCAGTTTGTGGATGATAGGCAGTACTCATGTCTAGACGAGTACCCAATGCTTGTTACAACGTCTGCCAGAACCTTGAAACAAATCTACCATCCCTATCAGAGATAATAGAGATGGGTATTCCATGTCTGGAGACAACCTCCTTCAAATACAATCGCGCCAACTTCTCCATTTTGTCATCTTCTCTCATTGGCAGAAAGTGTGCTGACTTGGTGAGACGATCAACTATTACCCAAATAGTATCATAACCACTTGCAGTCCTTGGAAATTTAGTAATGAAATCCATGGTAATGTTTTCCCATTTCCATTCCGGGATTTCAGGTTGTTGTAGTAGACCTGATGGTTTCTGATGTTCAGCTTTGACCTTAGAACACGTCAAACATTCTCCTACATATTTAGCAATATCGGCTTTCATACCCGGCCACCAAAAGTGTTTCTTGAGATCTTTATACATCTTCCCCGCTCCGGGATGTATTGAATATCTGGTTTTATGCGCTTCTTTAAGTACCATTTCTCTCACATCTCCAAACCTTGGTACCCAAATTCTATCAGCCCTATATCGGGTTCCGTCTTCCCGAATATTAAAATGTTTCTCTGATCCTTTGGGTATCTCATTCTTCAACTTTGCTTCTTTTACAACCGCCTGTTACGCCTCCTTTATTTGAGTAGTAAGGTTAGTACGAATAATTATATTCATAGCTTTTACCCGTATAGGTTCTCTGTCCTTTCTAATCAAAGCGTCAGCTACCACATTCGCCTTCCCCGGGTGGTATCGAATCTCAAAATCATAATCATTCAACAGTTCAATCCACCTGCGTTGTCTCATATTCAGTTGCTTCTGATTAAATATATGTTGGAGACTTTTGTGGTCGGTATATATAATACTTTTGACCCCATATAAATAATTCCTCCAAGTCTTTAATGCAAAAACAACAGCACCCAATTCCAAATCATGAGTTGTATAATTTTGCTCGTGAATCTTCAATTGTCTAGACGCATACGCAATCACCTTCGTTTGTTGCATTAATACACAACCGAGACCTTGCTTTGATGCGTCACAATAAATCACAAAATCATCATTCCCTTCAGGCAATGACAATATAGGTGCCGTAGTTAGCTTTTTCTTCAATAACTGAAACGCCTTCTCTTGTTCATCCTTCCATTCAAATTTCTTCCCTTTATACGTTAATGCAGTCAAGGGTTTTGATATTTTGGAGAAATCTTGGATGAATCTTCTGTAGTAACCAGCCAATCCTAAAAATTGACGTATATGCTTCGGAGTTTTTGGGGTTTTCCACTTTTCAACGGTTTCGATCTTTGCCGGGTCCACCTGGATACCTTATTTGTTCACTATGTGACTGAGGAATTGAACTTCTTCCAACCAAAATGCACACTTTGAAAACTTAGCGTACAGTTTTTCTTTCCTCAATACTTCTAGCACTTTTCTCAAATGTTCTTCGTGCTCTTGATCATTCTTTGAGTAAATAAGTATGTCATCGATGAAAACAATGACAAACTTGTCAAGATATGGCCCACACACTCGGTTCATAAGGTCCATGAACACAGCTGGTGCGTTAGTCAATCCAAACGGCATAACCATAAACTCGTAATGACCATAACGCGTCCTAAAAGCAGTTTTTGGAAAATCATCCTCCTTAACTCGCATTTGATGATATCCAGAACGTAAATTGATTTTCGAATAAACCGACGAGCCTTGTAGTTGATCAAATAAGTCGTCAATTCTCGGCAGTGGATAATGATTTTTGACGGTAAATTTATTCAACTCTCTGTAGTCAATACACAACCTAAATGTACCATCCTTCTTCATGACAAACAAAACAGGAGCTCCCCATGGTGATGTGCTTGGTCGAATGAAACCACGTTCTAATAGTTCTTGCAGTTGGCTTTGCAATTCTTTCATCTCGCTGGGTGCGAGTCTGTAAGGAGCACGAGCTATTGGTGCAGCTCCTGATACAAGATCTATTTGAAATTCAACAGATCGATGTGGAGGTAGTCCCGGTAATTCTTTCGGAAATACATCGGGAAATTCTTTTGCGACGGAAACATCATTGATGCTCTTTTCTTCTGTTTGTACTTTCTCAACGTGTGCTAGAACAGCATAGCAACCTTTTCTTATTAGTTTTTGTGCCTTCAAATTACTAATAAGATGTAGCTTCGCGTTGCCCTTTTCTCCGTACACCATTAAGGGTTCTCCTTCTTCTCGTACAATGCGAATAGCATTTTTGTAACATACGATCTCTGCTTTCATCTCCTTCAGCCAGTCCATGCCAACTATTACATCAAAACTCCCTAACTCTACTTGTATCAAATCAATCTTAAATATTTCACTACCCAGTTTAATTTCTCGATTCCGGCATATATAATCTGCTGAAATTAATTTACCGTTTGCTAATTCGAGTAAAAATTTACTATCCAACGGCGTCAATGGACAACTTAATTTAGCACAAAAATCTCTACTCATATAGCTTCTATCGGTACCCGAATCAAATAAAACGTAAGCAGATTTATTATCAATAAGAAACGTACCCGTAACAAGCTCCGGGTCTTCCTGTGCCTCTGCCGCATTAATATTGAAAACTCTTCCGCGGCCTTGTCCATTCATGTTCTCCTGGTTCGGGCAATTTCTAATAATGTAGCCCGATTTTCCACATTTATAACAAACTACATTGGCATAACTTGCTCCGACACTACTTGCTCCACCATTACTCGTTCCGACACCATTTGTTCCTTTCGTTCTGTTAACCCCTGGTCCGTAGACCTCACACTTCACCACGCTATGACCATTTCTTTTACACTTGTTGAAAAATTTAGTGCAGAACCCCGAGTGATACTTTTCACACCTTTGGCATAGCTGCTTCTGATTGTTGTTGTTGTTGCGGTTGTTATAATTGTTGGGATGATTGTTGTAGGTGTTGTTGTTGTTGTTGTTGTTGTTGTTGTTGTTGTTGTTGTTGTTGTTGTTGTTGTTGTTGTTGTTGTTGTTGTTGTTGTTGTTGTTGTTGTTGTTGTTGTTGTTGTTGTTGTTGTTGTTGTTGTTGTTGTTGTTGTTGTGCTGTTTGTTGTAGTTGCGATTAATGTTACGATTGTTGGGATAGTTGTTGTTATTTTGGTGACTCTTATCATCGTTTTCCTCTCAATTTCTTTTGACTAACTTCATATTGGCCTCTTCGGCCGCCTGTTCTTTAATTCTTCCCTCAATCTGGTTCACTAGTTTGTGAGCCATTCTACATGCCTTTTGTATGGAGGCAGGCTCGTGTGAACTTATATCTTCTTGGATTCTCTCCGGTAACCCTTTCACAAACGCGTCGATCTTCTCTTCCTCATCTTCAAACACTCTCGGACACAATAGGCACAATTCTGTGAATCGTCTTTCGTACGAAGTAATATCGAATCCCTGTGTTCGTAACCCTCTAAGTTCTGATTTGAGCTTATTGACCTCGGTTATGGGACGGTACTTCTCGTTCATCAAGTGCTTGAATGCTGACCACGGTAGCGCGTAAGCAGCATCTTGTCCCACTTGCTCTAGATAGGTATTCCACCATGTTAATGCAATACCTGTGAAGGTATGCGTAGCGTACTTCACTTTGTCTCCTTCAGCACACTTACTTATGGCAAACACCGATTCAACTTTCTAGATCCACCGTTTCAATCCGATTGGTCCTTCGGTCCCATCAAATTCTGAAGGTTTACAGGCAGTGAATTCCTTGTAGGAGCATCCTACACGATTTCTTGCGCCGTTAGCTGTATTGCTAGATTCAGAGTTATTGTTGGTATGTAGCGCGGCCTGTACTGCGGCTATATTTGAAGCATGAAAGGCACGAAATTCCTCTTCGCTCATATTCAAGGTGTGTCGAGTAGTTGGTGCCATTTCTTTCAAAATAGTCATATGAAACAAGTTAATCATACAGAATATTAAGAGTAGTCAATAGTATCTCATAGCATAATATGAACTCATTTATAAAAGCTTTTTCTTCATATTAGCATTTTATAAGTTTAAATTCGTGTACTACCTACCCGTTAAGTTCATACTTAGTAGCTAATATACAATTCAACTACTACAATTTCATATGAAAAACTGATTATAATAATATATCACATACAAATATTCTTCAAACTTACAACTTCGCTATATTACATTTAACATGAAATATAGTACACTATGATACAGGACAGTTTTGAAGATAAATCTAGTTAATACGCAAGTTGTTCAGCAAAGGAAATAAAGACACGTAATTCATAAGTCCAGAAACAAGTCATGCATTCTGGTTTTACTAAGACAACTTCCCATCCTTGGTCTTGTGGAAAATAACCGTTATGACCATTAGCTAGGCAGCATGTTGTAATGTCGTCAAAAGGACGAGGGTTTCGTAATGTCCATCAGCCCCGTAATAATCTAAAAACCTTGTTTCTCACCCTAACTACTGAATCCGTCACTTGTGGGAAAGTTTTATTTAAAGGCTGCAATCCGATGTTCTTTTTCTCACTTTGGTAAGAAGCGAACATCACTAACCCATAAGCATAACATGCTTCTTTATGTTGCATGTCAGAAGCTCTTTCTAATTCACGAAATCCTATGTTGGGATATGTTGAGTCAAAATAGGTTCTTAACCCGTAGCGTAAAATTGCATTTGGGTTCCCCGCATTTAACGCTTTAAAGAAAACACGGCGTAACTTAAAGTCTCTCCAATGTGATATACCCCACCTATCAAAGGAAAGCCTTTTATAAACTAAGGCATTTCTGGAAAGTCTTTCAAATGTTTGACAAGTTAATTTCGCCATAACTAAATGTGCTGATGAATTCTGACCGACTCTAGACAAGATTTCCTCAATCATATCCTCTGGTAGATCTTCTAAAATATTCGGTTGTCTACCCTTAACGTCCATTTTGTTTTTATACTGTAAAATAGACAAGGATTAGATTCGTAATAACAAACAATACAAGCAATTTTTACATAGAACATAAAAGTACAAGCACACTACAATACATTTATTACACAACATGCTCACACCCCTCTAATCTGAATCACTGGTTTCTTCTTCTTCGGACTTGGTTCTTTTCCCTAATCTTCTAGGGATATATGATGTTCCTCTAATACGAGTCGTCATTTTCCACATTGGTTTATAAAAACCTGGTGGTTTAGAGGTTCCCGGGTTATTGTCACGATATTGAAAATACGGGTGTTGACGGTACATATAAAGTTCATCGGGGTCGGAATCAGATTTCTCTATTTTGATGCCTTTTCCCTTATTATTTTCTTTTGCCTCATTAAATTGGGTCGGGGTAATTTCTATAACATCATCGGAATCCTCATCAGGATCCGATTCATCGGAAAATTGGTAATTTTCCCAATATTTTGCTTCCTTAGCGGAAACACCATTGACTATTATTAACTTTGGTCCATTTGTTGAGGATTTTCTTTTATTTGACCGATTTTCTGTGGTTCCTACTATTCCCCCCTCCGGAACGTCTTCTTCTTCCGGTTCCTCTTCTTCTGGTTCCGCTTCTTCCGGTTCCGTTTCCTCTTCTTCCGGTTCTTCGGGAACTTGTGAATCTTGCCAATATATATTCGACTCTTCGTTATTATTAGGTGAGTCAATGGGATTTGTGCTAGAGTAGACATCTATCACACAATATCAAACATATTAAGAGATTAATATATCACATAATATTTACATGTTAATAATATATAGTTTCCAACAAAAATGTTAAGCAATCATTTTTAAAGAAAACACGGTCGAAGTCCAGACTCACTAATGCATCCTAACAAACTCGATAAGACACACTAATGCAAATTTTCTGGTTCTCTAAGACCAACGCTCGGATACCAACTGAAATGTCTCGTTCATATTGATTATAAACGTTCCATAGTAATTAATTTCGTTGCGAGGTTTTGACCTCTATATGAGACGTTTTTCAAAGACTGCATTCATTTTTAAAACAACCATAACCTTTATTTTATCAATAAAGGTTTTAAAAACATTACGTAGATTATCAAATAATGATAATCTAAAATATACTGTTTACACACGACCATTACATAATGGTTTACAATAGAAATATATTACATCGACATATGTTTCTTGAATGCAGTTTTTACACAATATCATACAAGCATGGACTCCAAATCTCGTCCTTATTTAAGTATGCGACAGCGGAAGCTCTTAGTAATCACCTGAGAATAAACATGCTTAAAACGTCAACAAAATTGTTGGTGAGTTATAGGTTTAACCTATATATATCAAATCATAATAATAGACCACAAGATTTCATATTTCAATACACATCCCATACATAGAGATAAAAATCATTCATATGGTGAACACCTGGTAACCGACATTAACAAGATGCATATATAAGAATATCCCCATCATTCCGGGACACCCTTCGGATATGATATAAATTTCGAAGTACTAAAGCATCCGGTACTTTGGATGGGGTTTGTTAGGCCCAATAGATCTATCTTTAGGATTCGCGTTAATTAGGGTGTCTGTTCCCTAATTCTTAGATTACCAGACTTAATAAAAAGGGGCATATTCGATTTCGATAATTCAACCATAGAATGTAGTTTCATGTACTTGTGTCTATTTTGTAAATCATTTATAAAACCTGCATGTATTCTCATCCCAAAATATTAGATTTTAAAAGTGGGACTATAACTCACTTTCACAGATATTTCCTTCCTCGGAAATAAGACTTGGCCACGGATCGATTCACGAACCTATACAAATATGTACATATATATCAAAGTATGATCAAAATATAATTACAACCATTTTTATTATGTTTTAAAGATTTGAGTGTATTAAGTCAGCTGTCCTTGTTAGTGACCTACAACTAGTTGTCCACAGTTAGATGTACAGAAATAAATCGATATATATTATCTTGAATCAATCCATGACCCAGTGTACACACGTCTTAGGCTAGATCACAACTCAAAGTATATATATTTTTGGAATCAACCTCAACCCTGTATAGCTAACTCCAACATTACTGAATATAGAGTGTCTATGGTTGTTCCAAATAATATATATACATGGGTCGATATGATATGTCAAAACATTTGCATACGTGTCTATGGTATCCCAAGATTACATAATATATTAGAATACATGTATAATACAATATAAGTTAGCTAGGATATGATTTGTATAGATTTGTTAAACATTTCCCGTAGCTAAAAAGATCAAAAATATCCAATCTTGTTTTACCCATAAATTCTTCATTTTAAATCCGTTTTGAGTGAATCAAATTTCTATGGTTTCATATTGAACTCTAATTTAAGAATCTAAACAGAAAAAGTATAGGTTTATAGTCAGAAATTGAAGTTACATGTCAATTACTAAAGAGGTACTCATTTCCGTCGAAAGAACGACATCTTGATGACCATTTTGAAAAACATAATTTCACTTTGAGTTTAACCAAGATTTTTGGATATGGTTTCATGTTCATATGAAAAATAATTTTCCTAGAAGAACAACTTTTAAATCAAAGTTTATCATAGTTTTTAATTATCCAAACCAAAACAGCCCCCGGTTTCACTACGACGGCGTATATCCGATTTTATGGTGTTCATCGTGTTTTTAGGTTTTAAATCATTAAGTTAGCATATCATATAGATATAGAACATGTGTTTAGTTGATTTTTAAAGTCAAGTTAGAAGGATTAACTTTTGTTTGCGAACAAGTTTAGAATTAACTAAACTATGTTCTAGTGATTACAAGTTTAAACCTTCGAATAAGATAGCTTTATATGTATGAATCGAATGATGTTATGAACATCATTACTACCTCAAGTTTTTTGGATAAAACTACTGGAAATGAAAAAAATGGATCTAGCTTCAAAGGATCCTTGGATGGCTTGAAAGTTCTTGAAGCAGAATCATGACACGAAAACAGTTCAGGTAAGATTTTCACTCGAAATAAGATTGTTATAGTTGTAGAAATGGAATCAAAGTTTGAATATGAATATTACCTTGAGTTAGAAAGATAACCTACTGTAAATAACAAAGGTTCCTTGATCTTAGATGATTACTTGGAATGGATTAGGAAGCTTGGAAGTAAACTTGCGAACTTGGTAGTATTCTTGATTTTTATGAAACTATACTTATGAAATTTATGAAGAACACTTAGAACTTGAAGATGGAACTTGAGAGAGATCAATTAGATGAAGAAAATTGAAGAATGAAAGTGTTTGTAGGTGTTTTTGGTCGTTGGTATATGGATTTGATATAAAGGATATGTAATTTTGTTTTCATGTAAATAAGTCATGAATGATTACTAATATTTTTGTAATTTTATGAGATATTTCATGCTAGTTGCCAAATGATGGTTCTCACATGTGTTAGGTGACTCACATGGGCTACTAAGAGCTGATCATTAGAGTGTATATACCAATAGTACATACATCTAAAAGCTGTGTATTGTACGAATATGAATACGGGTGCATACGAGTAGAATTGTTGATGAAACTGAACGAGGATGTAATTGTAAGCATTTTTGTTAAGTAGAAGTACTTTGATATGTGTCTTGAAGTCTTTCAAAAGTGTAAGAATACATATCAAAACACAACATGTATATACATTCTAATGGAGTCGTTAAGTCTTCGTTAGTCGTTACATGTAACTGTTGTTTTGAAACCTTTAAGTTAACGATCTCAATTAATGTTGTTAACCCAATGTTTATTATATCAAATGAGATGTTAAATTATTATGTTATCATGATATTATGATGTATGAATATCTCTTAATATGATATATACATTAAAATATCGTTACAACGATAATCGTTACATATAAGTCTCGTTTCGTAATTCTTGAGTTAGTAGTCTTGTTTTTACATATGTAGTTCATTGTTAACACACTTAATGATATATTTAAATATCATTTTATCATGTTAAATATAGTGTATCAATATCTTAATATGATACATATGTATTTAGTAGACGTTATCATAACGATAATCGTTATATATATCATTTCGAGTTTGTTAACTTAGTAATCTCATTTCTTATGTATATCACACATTGTTAATATACTTAGTGAGATACTTACTCATCATAATCTCATGTAAACCATATATATATGTCTATATATACCACAACATGTAGTTTTTACAAATTTGTAACGTTCGTGAATCGCCGATCAACTTGGGTGATCAATTATCTATATGAAACTTATTTCATTTAATCAAGTCTTAACAAGTTTGATTGCTTAACACATTGGAAACATTTAGTCATGTAAATATCAATCTCAATTAATATATATAAACATGGAAAAGTTCGGGTCACTACATCTTGCATCCCCGCCTGGGCCAAGATGGCCCAATCAATGTATTTGGCGGGGTGAACGGGTTTGCTTAACCTCCGCTCCATGCGCTCCCTAAGGTCATTGTCCATAAGAATCACTTGCAACCAAAGTTGGTTGGTGAGGGCCCGGATTTCAAGAGGGACATTTAATGGTTGCCCGTGGGGGGCTTCGTCATATTTTTGGTTTCGGTTATTATCTCCTCGCCCACGCCCTCGAGTAGTCCTACCAAACCGACCCTGCACATTTTTGGGTGCTTCTTGGGGTTGACCATGTGAAGCTGTAAGGCGAGTAGTCTGCAAGTAAACAACACCAATACAAACACACAATTATTAAGCATTGGGCGCAATCTCCTCATAAGAAAACCAAGACCATCACATGACTTTAAAAAGCAAACACCAAACTCCATGACAAAGTAATCGTCAAAACAAGCATACATCATGAAAACTTAGGCATTTAATTGCAAAAAGTGTCGAAGTCAAACAAGGTCACGTGTTCTAGCTTCCTAATCACAAATACAAAACCAATAATCATGCAAAAAGTTCCAAGCTTAATGGCATTCATAAACATAGGCATGCATAACAATATAGTTCAAATACATCAATGGGTTAAAAAGTGCCTAACACGCATCAATTGCATAAAGGTCAACTCAAGTCAAACATGGTAAGTTCATATCTGCATAAGACAAGAGTATATTCAAAGCATCCCAATTAATCATGTTAGCATAGTTCAATATCGATAATCAATCACAATCTCAACACAAACATGTTCAAATCAGTCAACCTTGGTCAAACTTAAGTCTTAAGAACCCTAAATTGCAATTTCAAAGAATATGCACTTGTAAAATAGGGATTCATAGCATAAACAAAGTTTAGTCAACTAATTAAGCATACTCAAACTCAATTGCAACTCAATTTGACACAAATTCAAAAACCTCCAAATTGTGATGAACCCTAATTTTGTAAAATCAAAATCGATGTAAACTAGCATGCAAATCAAGTTAAGCATCAACAATGTACGGAAATAACATCACAAATTGGGGTGTTCACACCCTAAATCAACCTAAATCGAGAATTATAGAATGAATACTCAAGAACACAATGTCTGAAATGTCTCGTTCATATTGATTATAAACGTTTCATATTAATTGATTTTCTTGCGAGGTATTGACCTCTATATGAGACGTTTTTCAAAGACTGCATTCGTTTTTAAAATAAACCATAACCTTTATTTTATCATTAAAGGTTTTAAAATCATAACGTAGATTATCCAGTAATGATAATCTAAAAGATAACATTTTTCACACGACCATTACATAATGGTCTACAATAATATTACACATCGATTTAAATCTCCGAATGAAGTTTTTAAACAATATATTACAAGCATGCTGACACCAATTCTTGTCCTTAATTAGCATGCAACAGCGGAAGCTCTTAATAATCACCTGAGAATAAACATGCTAAAAACGTCAACAAAAATATTGGTGAGTTATAGGTTTAACCTATATATATCAAATTGTAATAATAGACCACAAGATTTCATTTTTCATAAACATCCATCTCATATCAGGCATTTCGCATAAACTGCATAGAGATAAAAATCATTCATATGGTGAACACCTGGTAACCGACATTAACAGAACGCATCTAGAATATCCCCATCATTCCGGCACTCTCATCGGACATGATAAAATCGAAGTACTAAAGCATCCGTAACCCGGATGGGGTTTGTTAGGCCCAATAGATCTATCTTTAGGATTCGCGTCAATTAGAGTTTCTGTTCCCTAATTCTTAGATTACCAGACTAAAAAGGGTGATATTCGGTAATAATAATTCAACCATAGAATGTAGTTTCGCATACTTGTGTCTATTTTGTAAAACATTTATAAAACTGCATGTATTCTCATCCCAAAATATTAGATTTTAAAAGTGAGACTATAACTCACTTTCACAGATTCTTAATTCGTTGAGAGTTAGACTTAGCCACTGATCGATTCACAAACCTATAATAAATATATACATATATATCAAAGTATGATCAAAATATATTCATAATATGTTTTATTACGTTTTAACGATTTAAGTTTGTTAAGTTAGCAGTCCAACGTTAGTAATCTACAACTAGTTGTCCACAGTTAGATGTACAGGATTAAATCAATATATATTATCTCGAATCAATCCAAGACCCAGTGTATACAAGTCTCAGGCTAGATCATAACTCAAAGTATATATATATTATTTTGGAATCAACCTCAACCCTGTATAGCTAACTCGAACGTTACTACATATAGAGTGTCTATGGTTGTTCCCAAATAATATATATAGATGGGTCGATATGATATGTCAAAACATTGTATACGTGTCTATGGTATCCAAGATTACATAATATATGTTAGCATACATGTATAATACAATATAAGTTAGTTAAGTTATGATTTGTATAGATTTATTACAAATTTCACGCAACTACAGCAAGTAAAAATATTCAATTTTGTTTTACCCATAACTTCTTCGTTTTAAATCCGTTTTGAGTGATTCAAGTTGCTATGGTTTCATATTGAACTGAAATTTATGAATCTAAACAGAAAAAGTATAAGTTTATAGTCGGAAATATAAGTTACAAGTCATTTTTGTAAGAGGTAGTCATTTCAGTCGAAAGAACGACGTCTTGATGACCATTTTGAAAAACATACTTCCACTTTGAGTTTAACCATGATTTTTGGATATAGTTTCATGTTCATAAGAAAAATCATTTTCCCAAAATAACAACTTTTAAATCAAAGTTTATCATAGTTTTTAATTATCTAACCCAAAACAGCCCCCGATTTCACTACGACGGCGTATGTCCGGTTTTACGGTGTTATTCGTGTTTCCAGGTTTTAAATCATTAAGTTAGCATATCATATAGATATAGAACATGTGTTTAGTTGATTTTAAAAGTCAAGTTAGAAGGATTAACTTTGTTTGCGAACAAGTTTAGAATTAACTAAACTATATTCTAGTGATTACAAGTTATAATCTTCGAATAAGATAGTTATATATATATGAATCGAATGATGTTATGAACATCATTACTACCTCAAGTTTAGTAGGTAAACCTACTGGAAGTGACAAGAAATGATATAGCTTCAAAGGATCTTGGATGGCTTGAAAGTTCTTGAAGTAGAATCATGACACGAAAACAAGTTCAAGTAAGATTTCTACTCGAATTAAGATTGTTATAGTTATAGAAATTGAATCAAAGTTTGAATATGAATTATACCTTGAATTAGAATGATAACCTACGGTAAATAATAGAGGTTTCTTAATCTTAGATGATTACTTGGAATGGATTAGAATGCTTGGAAGTAAACTTGTAAACTTTAAAGTGATTATGAAGTGTTCTTGAGTAGTTGTTTTGTATGTTGATCTAGGTTGACTAGATTGAGCTAGATTATGAAGAAAATGATGAAGAACACTTAGAACAATAATAGAGGAATTGAGAGAGAGTAATTTGATGCATAAAAGTTGGAATGAAAATGTGTTTATGGTTGGTGAAGAAAAACGTGATCCTACCCTTGAATATAAGGTTCCATTAGTTTGTATTTTTGTTAGATATTTCATGCTAGTTACCAAATGATGGTTCCCAAATGTTTAGGTGACTCATTAAGGCTGCTAAGAGCTGATCATTGAAGTGTATATACCAATAGTATATACATTTAGAAGTTGTGTATTGTACGAGTACGAATACGGATTGAATACGAGTAAATAGTGTTACTGTAGTAAATAATGTTTACTGTAGCAAATAGTATTTTACTGTAGCAAATAATATTTTACTGTAGCAAATAGTATTTTTACTGTAGTAAATAATATTTTAATGTAGCAAAGCGAAAATTCACTATAGTAAATAGTGTTTTACTGTAGTAAATAGTGTTTTAGTTGTACATCTTTGATTTAATTGTATTTCTTCTTATATATATATATACATAAAATAAAAACTTACATCATAAAAAAATAAAATTATTATATAATTATCACAAGTTTTGACGTTCGTGAATCATCAGGCAAATGGGGTGGTCAATTGTCTACATAAACTCATTTCAATTAATCAAGTTTTAACAAGTTTGATTGCTTAACATGTTGGAAAAATTTATTCATGTACATATTAATCTCATATAATATATAATCATGGAAAAGTTCGGGTCACTACAGTACCTACCCGTTAAATAAATTTCGTCCCGAAATTTTAAGTAGTTGGAGGTGTTGACACATCATCTGGAAATAAGTGCGGGTATTTCTTCTTCATCTGATCTTCACGCTCCCAGGTGAACTCGGGTCCTCTACGAGCATTCCATCGAACCTTAACGATTGGTATTTTGTTTTGCTTAAGTCCTTTAACCTCACGATCCATTATTTCGACTGTTCTTCAATGAATTGAAGTTTTTCATTGATTTGAATTTCGTCTAAAGGAATAGTGAGATCTTCTTTGGCTAAACATTTCTTCATATTCGATACGTGAAAAGTATCATGTACGCCGGTGAGTTATTGAGGTAATTCAAGTCGGTAAGCTACTGGTCCGACACGATCTATAATTTTGAATGGTCCAATGTACATTGGATTCAGTTTCCCCCGTTTACCAAATCGAACAACACCTTTCTAAGGTGATACCTTAAGCATGACCATATCACCAATTTCAAATTCTATATCCTTTCTTTTACTGTCCGCGTAGCTCTTTTGTCGGCTTTGGGCGGTTTTCAACCGTTGTTGAATTTGAATGATTTTCTCGGTAGTTTCTTGGATAATTTCTGGAGGGGGTAATTTGTTTATCCCTCGCTTCACTCTAACAAATCGGAGACCTGCACTTTCTGCTATAAAGTGCCTCAAACGGTGCCATCTCAATACTCGAGTGGTAACTGTTGTTGTAGGAAAATTCTGCTAATTGTAGATGTCTATCCCAACTATTTCCAAAATCAATAACACATGCTCGTAGCATGTCTTCAAGGGTCTGTATCGTCCTTTCACTTTGCCCATCAGTTTGTGGATGATAGGCAGTACTCATGTCTAGACGAGTCCCCAATGCTTGTTATAATGTTTGCCAAAACCTTGAGACAAATCTGCCATCCCTATCTGAGATAATAGAGATTGGTATTCCATGTCTGGAGACAACTACCTTCAAGTATATTCATGCTAAATTCTCCATTTTATCATCTTCTTTCATTGGCAGAAAGTGTGATGACTTGGTTAGACGATCGACTATTACCCAAATAGTATCATAACCACTTGCAGTCCTTGGCAATTTAGTAATGAAATCCATGGTAATGTTTTCCCATTTTCATTCCGGGATTTCAGGTTGTTGAAGTAGACCTGATGGTTTCTGATGTTCAGCTTTGACCTTAGAACACGTCAAACATTCTCCTATGTATTTAGCAATATCGGCTTTCATACTCGGCCACCAAAAGTGTTTCTTAAGATCTTTGTACATCTTCCCCGCTCCGGGATGTATTGAATATCTGGTCTTATGTGCTTCCTTAAGTACCATTTCTCTCACATCTCCAAACTTTGGTACCCAAATTCTTTCAGCCCTATATCGGGTTTCGTCTTCCCGAATATTAAGATGTTTCTCCGATTCTTTGGGTATTTCATTCTTCAAATTTCCTTCTTTTAAAACTCTCTACTGCGCCTATTTTATTTGAGTAGTAAGGTTAGTACGAATAATTATATTCATAGCTTTTACCCGCATAGGTTCTCTATCCTTCCTACTCAAAGCGTCGGCTACCACATTCGCCTTCCCCGGGTGGTATCGAATCTCAAAGTCATAATCGTTCAATAGTTCAATCCACCTACATTGCCTCATGTTCAGGTATTTCTGATCAAATATATGTTGGAGACTTTTGTGGTCGGTATATATGATACTCTTGACCCCATATAAGTAATGTCTCCAAGTCTTTAATGCAAAAACAACCGCGCCAAATTCCAAATCATGTGTCGTATAATTCTCCTCGTGAATCTTTAATTGTCTGGACGCATAAGCAATTACTTTCATACGTTGCATTAATACACAACCAAGGCCTTGTTTTCAGGCGTCACAATATATCACAAAATCACCATTCCCTTCAGGCAATGACAATATAGGTGCCGTAGTTAACTTTTTCTTCAACAATTGAAACGCTTTCTCCTGCTCATCCTTCCATTCAAATTTCTTCCCTTTATGCGTTAATGCAGTCAAGGGTTTTGCTATTTTGGAAAAATATTGGATGAACCTTCTGTAGTAACCATCCAATCCTAAAAATTGGCGTATCTGCGTCGGAGTTTTCGGGGTTTCCCATTTCTCAACGGTTTCAATCTCTGCCGGATCAACCTGAATACCTTCTTTGCTCACTATGTGACCGAGGAATTGAACTTCTTTCAACCAAAATACACACTTTGAAAATTTAGCATACAGTTTCTCATTCCTCAACAATTCTAGCACTTTTCTTAAATGTTCTTCGTGCTCTTGCTCATTCTTTGAGTTGATAAGGATGTCATCGATGAAAACAATAACAAACTTGTCAAGATATGGCCCACACACTCAGTTCATGAGATCCATGAACACATCTGGTACATTAGTCAATCTAAACGGCATAATCATAAACTCATAATGACCGTAACGCGTCCTAAAAGCAGTCTTTGGAATATCATCTTCCTTCACCCGCATTTGATGATACCCGGAACGTAAATCGATCTTCGAATAAACTGACGAGCCTTGTAGTTGATCAAATAAGTTGTCGATTCTCAGTAGTGGATAATGGTTTTTGATGGTAAGTTTGTGCAACTCTCTGTAGTCGATACACAACCTGAATGTACCATCCTTCTTTTTGACAAACAAAACAGGAGCTCCCCACAATGATGTACTAGATCGAATGAAACCACGCTCTAAAAGTTCTTGTAATTGGCTCTGGAGTTCCTTCATTTCGCTGGGTGCGAGTCTGTATAGTGCACGAGCTATCGGTGCAGCCCCGGGTATAAGATCTATTTGGAATTTAACGGATCAATGTGGAGGTAGTCCCGGTAATTCTTTCGAAAATACATCGGGAAATTCTTTTGCAACGGGAACATCACTGATGTTCTTTTCTTCGGGTTTGACTTCCTTGATGTGTGCTAGAATGATATAGCAACCTTTTCTTATTATTTTTTGCGCCTTCAAACTACTAATAAGATTTAACTTCGCGTTGCTCTTTTCTCCGTACACCATTAAAGGTTTTCCTTTTTTGCGTACAATGCGAATCGCATTTTTGTAACATACAACCTCTGCTCTCTCCTTTTTCAACCAGTCCATACCAATTATCACATCAAAACTTCCTAACTCTACTGATATCAAAATAATCTTAAATGTTTCGCCAACCAGTTTAATTTCTCGGTTTTGACATATTTTATCCGCCGTAATAAACTTACCGTTTGTTAATTCGAGTAAAAACTTATTATCCAAAGGCGTCAATGGGCAACTTAATTTGGCACAAAAATCTCTACTCATATAGCTTCTATCCACACCCGAATCAAATAAAACATAAGAAGGTTTATCGTCAATAAGAAATGTACCCGTAATAAGCTCCGGGTCTTCTTGCGCTTCTATCGCATTAATATTGAAGACTCTTCCTCGTCCTTGACCATTTTTATTTTCCTGATTTGGGCACCTAGTTTTGTAGTGGCCCTTCTTTCCGCATCCGAAACAAATAATGTTGGCATTTTCTGTTCCTTTATTCCCTGGTCCGTAACCTTCACACTTTGCCGTACTATACCCCATTCTATTACACTTGGTACATGTTACTGAACAATAAATATTCGGATGGTACCATTCACACCTTTTACACGGAATTTTCTGGTTTTTGCTGCCATTGTTGTTATTGAGATGGTTGTTGTTGTGATTGTTATTATTGTTGGGACGGTGGTTGTAGTGGTTGTTATTGTTGGGATTATTGTTGTTGCGTTTGTTGTTGCAAAAATTGGTGCGATTGTAGTTGTGATTGTTGTGTTGATTGTTGAAGCGATAGTTACGGTTGTTGTGTTGGTGACTTTTGTCACTGTTTTCTTCCCACTTCCTCTTGACTTGTTTCGTGTTGGCTTCTTCGACCGCCTGCTATTTAATTCTTCCCCCAATTTGATTTATGAGTTTATGAGCCATTCGACTTGCCTTTTGTATGGAGGCGGGCTCGTGTGAACTCACATCTTCTTGAATTCTTTCTGGTATCCCTTTTACAAATGCGTCGATCTTCTCTTCTTCATCTTCGAACGCTCCCGGACACAATAGGCACAATTCTGTGAATCGTCGTTCGTACGTGGTAATATCAAACCCTTATGTTCGTAACCCTCTAAGCTCTACCTTGAGCTTATTGACCTCATTTCTGGGACGGTACTGCTCGTTCATTAAGTGTTTGAATGTTGACCACGGTAGTGCGTAAGCAGCATCTTGTCCCACCTGCTCGAGATAGGTGTTCCACCATGTTAACGCAGTACCTGTGAAGGTATGCGTAGCGTACTTTACTTTGTCTTCTTCAGTGCACTTACTTATGGAAAACACCGATTCGACCTTCTCGGTCCATCGTTTCAATCCGATTGGTCCTTCGGTTCCATCGAATTCTAGAGGTTTACAGGCAGTGAATTCTTTGTAGGAGCATCCTACACGATTTCTTGTGGAATTAGTTCCACTGCTAGAACCAAAGTTATTGTTGTTATTTTGCATTACGGCCTGCACTGCGGCTATGTTTGCAGCAAGAAAGGTACAGAATTCTTCTTCACTCATATTCATGGTGAGAGGTGTCGGTGCCATTTCCTTCAAAAATAGCCAAAAGAAATGAGTTAATCATATAGAATATTAAGAGTAGTCTATTGTATTTCGTAGCATAATATGAACTTATTTATAAAAGCTTTTTCTTCATATTAGCATTTTATATGTTTTAATTCGGGTAGTACTTACCCGTTAAGTTCATACTTAATAGCTAAAATACAATTCAACTACTACAATTCTATATGAGAAACTGATTACAATAATATTTCACGTTCAAACTTTTATACAATATTTTACAAACTTACAATACCGCTATTTTACATATAGCATGAAATATAGCACACAATAACATTGATACAAGGCAATTGTGAAGACAATTCTAGTTTAACGCAAGTCATTCCGCTAAAGCAATAAAGATACGTAATTCATAGGTCCAGAAACAAGTCATGCATTCTGGTTGTACTAATATTGTTTCCCATCCTTGGTTATGTGGAAGATAACCATTGTGACCGTTGGCTAGGCAGCATGTTGTAACGTCGTCAAAAGGACGAGGGTTTTGTAATGCCCAACAGCCCCGTAACAATCTAAAAACCTTGTTTCTCACCCCAACTACCGAATCCGTCACTTGTGGGAAAGTTTTATTTAAAAGTTGTAATCCGATGTTCTTTTTCTCACTTTGGTGAGAAGCGAACATCACTAACCTGTAAGCATAACATGCTTCTTTATGTTGCATGTTAGAAGCTCTTTCTAAAGCACGAAGTCCTATTTTAGGATATGTTGAGTCAAAATAGGTTCTTAACCCGTAGCGTAAAATTGCACTTGGGTTCCCCACATTTAACGCTTTAAAGAAAACACGGTGTAACTTAAGGTCTCCCCAATGTGATATACCCCATCTTTCAAAAGAAAGCCTTTTATAAACTAAGGCCTGCCTGAAACGTTCTTCAAATGTTCTACAAACTAATTTTACCGTAAATAATTGTGCCGAAGAATTCTGACCGACTCTAGACAAGATTTCATCAATCATATCCCCATATCCCCGCGTAGGTCTTCTAAAATTTTTGGTTGTCTATCCTTAAGATCCATTTTGTGTTTTTATACTGTAAAAATAGATGAGAGTTAGATTCATAAAAGATACTTAATAAACAATACAAGCAATTTTTACATATATCATAAAAGCACAAGCACACTATATTGCATATATTACATCGCATGATTACAACTCTTTATTCCGACTCACTTGTTTCTTCTTCTTCGGACTTGGTTTGTTTTGCTAATTTTCTAAGGATATATGGTGCTCCCCTAATATGAGCTGTTCTTTTCACAAATGGTCTAGAAAAACCTGGTGGCTTAGATGTTCCCGGGTTATAGCTAAAACTTAAGAAATACGGGTGTTGACGGTATTTCCCATCGGGATATTTCATGTTAACATAGAGGTCATCGGGATTGGAATTAGGTTTCTCTATTTTGATGCCTTTTCCCTTATTATTTTCTTTTACCTTTTCAAATTGGGTCGAGGTAATTTCTATAACATCATCGAAATCCTCATCGGGATCCGATTCATCGTAAAATTGGTAGTCTTCCCCATATTTTGCTTCCTCAGCGGAAACACCATTGACCATTATTAATTTTGGTCCATTGGTTGAGAATTTTCTTTTATTTATCTGGTTTTCAGTGGTTTCTAATATTTCCTCCTCTGGAACCTCTTCTTCTTCCGGTTCCTCTTCTTCCGGTTCCTCTTCTTCCGGTTCCTCTTCTTCCAGTTCCTCTTCGGGAATTTGTGAGTCTTCCCAATATATATTCGACTCTTCATTATTATTAGGTGAGTCAATGAGATTTGTACTAGAGGTAGACATCTATCACACAATATCAAACACATTAAGAGATTAATATATCACATAATATTTACATGTTAATAATATATAGTTTTCAACAAAAAAATGTTAAGCAATCGTTTTTCAAGTAAACACGGTCGAAGTCCAGACTCACTAATGCATCCTAACAAACTCGGTTAGACACACTAATGCAAATTTCTGGTTCTCTAAGACCAACACTCGGATACCAACTGAAGTGTCCCGTTCATATTAATTATAAACGTTTCATATTAATTGATTTCCTTGCGAGGTATTGACCTCTATATGAGACGTTTTTCAAAGACTGCATTCGTTTTTAAAACAAACCACAACCTTTATTTTATCGTTAAAGGTTTTAAAATCATAACGTAGATTATCCAGTAATGATAATCTAAAAGATAACATTTTTCACACGACCATTACATAATGGTCTACAATAATATTACACATCGATTTAAATCTCCGAATGCAGTTTTTAAACAATATATTACAAGCATGCTGACTCCAATTCTTGTCCTTAATTAGCATGCAACAGCGGAAGCTCTTAATAATCACCTGAGAATAAACATGCTTAAAAACGTCAACAAAAATGTTGGTGAGTTATAGGTTTAACCTATATATATCAAATTGTAATAATAGACCACAAGATTTCATTTTTCATAAACATCCATCTCATATCAGGCATTTCGCATAAACTGCATAGAGATAAAAATCATTCATATGGTGAACACCTGGTAACCGACATTAACAAAACGCGTCTAAAATATCCCCATCATTCCGGGACTCTCATCGGACATGATAAAATCGAAGTACTAAAGCATCCGTAACCCGTATGGGGTTTGTTAGGCCCAATAGATCTATCTTTAGGATTCACGTCCATTAGGGTTTCTGTTCCCTAATTCTTAGATTACCAGACTAAAAAGGGTGATATTCGGTAATAATAATTCAACTATAGAATGTAGTTTTGCATACTTGTGTCTATTTTGTAAAACATTTATAAAACTGCATGTATTCTCATCCCAAAATATTAGATTTTAAAAGTGGGACTATAACTCACTTTCACAGATTCTTAATTCGTAGAGAAATAGACTTGGCCACTGATCGATTCACGAACCTATAACAAATATATACATATATATCAAAGTATGATCGAAATATATTCACAATATGTTTTATTACGTTTTAACGATTTAAGTTTGTTTAGTTAGTAGTCCAACGTTAGTAATCTACAACTAGTTGTCCACAGTTAGATGTACAGAATTAAATCAATATATATTATCTCGAATCAATCCAAGACCCGGTGTATACAAGTCTCAGGCTAGATCACAACTCAAAGTATATATATTATTTTGAAATCAACCTCAACCCAGTATAGCTAACTTGAACATTACTGCATATAGAGTGTCTATGGTTGTTCCCAAATAATATATATAGATGGGTCGATATGATATGTTAAAACATTGTATACGTGTCTATGGTATCCCAAGATTACTTAATATATGTTAGAATACATGTATTATACAGTATAAGTTAGTTAAGTTATGATTTGTATAGATTTGTTACAATTTTCACGTAGCTACAACAAGTAAAAATATCCAATTTTGTTTTACCCATAACTTCTTCGTTTTAAATCCGTTTTGAGTGATTCAAGTTACTATGGTTTCATATTGAACTGCAATTTATGAATCTAAACAGAAAAAGTATAAGTTTATAGTCGAAAATATAAGTTACAAGTCATTTTTGTAAGAGGTAGTCATTTCAGTCGAAAGAACGACGTCTTGATGACCATTTTGAAAAACATACTTCCACTTTGAGTTTAACCATGATTTTTGGATATAGTTTCATGTTCATAAGAAAAATCATTTTCCCAAAATAATAACTTATAAATCAAAGTTTATCATAGTTTTTAATTATCTAACCCAAAACAGCCCCCAGTTTCACTACGACGGCGTATGTCCGGTTTTACAGTGTTATTCGTGTTTCCAGATTTTAAATCATTAAGTTAGCATATCATATAGATATAGAACATGTGTTTAGTTGATTTTAAAAGTCAAGTTAGAAGGATTAACTTTGTTTGCGAACAAGTTTAGAATTAACTAAACTATGTTCTAGTGATTACAAGTTATAATCTTCGAATAAGATAGTTTTATATATATGAATCGAATGATGTTATGAAAATCATTACTACCTCAAGTTTAGTAGGTAAACCTACTGGAAGTGACAAGAAATGATCTAGCTTTAAAGGATCTTAGATGGCTTGAAAGTTCTTGAAGTAGAATCATGACACGAAAACAAGTTCAAGTAAGATTTCTACTCGAATTAAGATTGTTATAGTTATAGAAATTGAATCAAAGTTTGAATATGAATTATACCTTGAATTAAAATGATAAAGTACTGTAAATAACAGAAGTTTCTTGATCTTAGATGATTACTTGGAATGGATTAGAATGCTTGGAAGTAAACTTGTAAACTTTAAAGTGTTTATGAAGTGTTTTTGAGTAGTTGTTTTGTATGTTGATCTAGGTTAACTAGATTGAACTAGATTGAGCTAGATTATGAAGAAAATGATGAAGAACACTTAGAACAATAAGAGAGGAATTGAGAGAGAGTAATTTGATGCATAAAAGTTGGAATGAAAATGTGTTTATGGTTGGTGAAGAAAAACGTGATCCTACCCTTGAATATAAGGTTCCATTAGTTTGTATTTTTGTTAGATATTTCATACTAGTTACCAAATGATGGTTCTCACATGTTTAGGTGACTCATTAAGGCTACTAAGAGCTGATCATTGAAGTGTATATACCAATAGTATATACATTTAGAAGTTGTGTATTGTACGAGTACGAATACGGATTGAATACGAGTAAATAGTGTTATTGTAGCAAATAGCGTTACTGTAGCAAATAGTATTTTACTGTAGTAAATAGTATTTTACTGTAGCAAATAGTATTTTACTGTAGCAAAGCAAAAATTTACTGTAGTAAATAGTGTTTTACTGTATCAAATAGTGTTTTAGTTGTACATCTTTGATTTAATTGTATTTCTTCTTATATATATATATATATATATATATATATATATATATATATATATATATATATATATATATATATATATATATAAAATAAAAACCTACATCATAAAAAAATAAAACGATTATATAATTATCACAAGTTATGACGTTCGTGAATCATCAGGCAAACGGGGTGGTCAATTGTCTACATAAACTCATTTCAATTAATCAAGTGTTAACAAGTTTGATTGCTTAACATGTTGGAAACATTTATTCATGTAAATATTAATCTCATATAATATATAATCATGGAAAAGTTCGGGTCACTACAGTACCTACCCGTTAAATAAATTTCGTCCCGAAATTTTAAGCAGTTGGAGGTGTTGACACATCATCTGGAAATAAGTGCGGGTATTTCTTCTTCATCTGATCTTCACGCTACCAGGTGAACTCGGGTCCTCTACGAGCATTCCATCGAACCTTAACGATTGGTATTTTGTTTTGCTTAATTCTTTTAACCTCACGATCCATTATTTCGACTGTTCTTTAATGAATTGAAGTTTTTCATTGATTTGAATTTCGTCTAAAGGAATAGTGAGATCTTCTTTGGCTAAGTATTTCTTCAAATTCGATACGTGAAAAGTATCATGTACGCCGGTGAGTTATTGAGGTAATTCATGTCGGTAAGCTACTGGTCTGACACGATCTATAATTTTGAATGGTCCAATGTACATTGGATTCAGTTTCCCCCGTTCACCAAATTGAACAACACCTTTCTAAGGTGATACCTTAAGCATGACCATATCACCAATTTCAAATTCTATATCCTTTCTTTTACTGTCCACGTAGCTCTTTTGTCGACTTTGAGCTGTTTTCAACCGTTGTTGAATTTGAATGATTTTCTCGGTAGTTTCTTGGATAATTTCTGGAGGGGGTAATTTGTTTATCCCTCGCTTCACTCTAACAAATCGGAGACCTACACTTTCTGCTATAAAGTGCCTCAAACGGTGCCATCTCAATACTCGAGTGGTAACTGTTGTTGTAGGAAAATTCTGCTAATTGTAGATGTCTATCCCAACTATTTCCAAAATCAATAACACATGCTCGTAGCATGTCTTCAAGGGTCTGTATCGTCCTTTCAGTTTGCCCTTCAGTTTGTGGATGATAGGCAGTACTCATGTCTAGACGAGTCCCCAATGCTTGTTATAACGTTTGCCAAAACCTTGAGACAAATCTGCCATCCCTATCAGAGATAATAGAGATTGGTATTCCATGTCTGGAAACAACTTCCTTCAAGTATAGTCATGCTAAATTCTCCATTTTATCAACTTCTTTCATTGGCAGAAAGTGTGATGACTTGGTTAGACGATCGACTATTACCCAAATAGTATCATAACCACTTGCAGTCCTTGGCAATTTAGTAATGAAATCCATGGTAATGTTTTCCCATTTTCATTCCGGGATTTCAGGTTGTTGAAGTAGACCTGATGGTTTCTGATGTTTAGCTTTGACCTTAGAACACGTCAAACATTCTCCTATGTATTTAGCAATATCGGCTTTCATACTCGGCCACCAAAAGTGTTTCTTAAGATCTTTGTACATCTTCCCCGCTCCGGGATGTATTGAATATCTGGTCTTATGTGCTTCCTTAAGTACCATTTCTCTCACATCTCCAAACTTTGGTACCCAAATTCTTTCATCCCTAAGCAATTACTTTCGTTCGTTGCATTAATACACAACCAAGGCCTTGTTTTGAGGCGTCACAATATATCAAATCACCATTCCCTTCAGGCAATGACAATATAGGTGCCGTAGTTAACTTTTTCTTTAACAATTGAAACGCTTTCTCCTGCTCATCCTTCCATTCAAATTTCTTCCCTTTATGCGTTAATGCAGTCAAGGGTTTTGCTATTTTGGAAAAATCTTGGATGAACCTTCTGTAGTAACCAGCCAATCCTAAAAATTGGCGTATATGCGTCGGAGTTTTCGGGGTTTCCCATTTCTCAACGGTTTCAATCTCTGCCGGATCAACTTGAATACCTTCTTTGCTCACTATGTGACCGAGGAATTGAACTTCTTTTAACCAAAATGCACACTTTGAAAATTTAGCATACAGTTTCTCATTCCTCAATAATTTAGCACTTTTCTTAAATGTTCTTCGTGCTCTTGCTCATTCTTTGAGTTGATAAGGATGTCATCGATGAAAACAATAACAAACTTGTCAAGATATGGCCCACACACTCAGTTCATGAGATCCATGAACACATCTGGTACATTAGTCAATCTAAACGGCATAATCATAAACTCATAATGACCGTAACGCGTCCTAAAAGCAGTCTTTGGAATATCATCTTCCTTCACCCGCATTTGATGATACCCGGAACGTAAATCGATCTTCGAATAAACTGACGAGCCTTGTAGTTGATCAAATAAGTTATCGATTCTCAGTAGTGGATAATGGTTTTTGATGGTAAGTTTGTTCAACTCTCTGTAGTCGATACACAACCTGAATGTACCATTGTTGGTCGATTCTCAGGAGCTTCCCACGGTGATGTACTTGGTCGAATGAAACCACGCTCTAAAAGTTCTTGTAATTGGCTCTGGAGTTTCTTCATTTCGCTGGGTGCGAGTCTGTATAGTGCACGAGCTATCGGTGCAGCCCCGGGTATAAGATCTATTTGGAATTTAACGGATCAATGTGGAGGTAGTCCCGGTAATTCTTTCGAAAATACATCGGGAAATTCTTTTGCAACGGGAACATCACTGATGTTCTTTTCTTTGGGTTTGACTTTCTCGATGTGTGCTAGAATGATATAGCAACCTTTTCTTATTAGTTTTCGCGCCTTCAAACTACTAATAAGATTTAACTTCGCGTTGCTCTTTTCTCCGTATACCATTAAAGGTTTTCCTTTTTCGCGTACAATGCGAATCGCATTTTTGTAACATACAACCTCTGCTCTCTCCTTTTTCAACCAGTCCATACCAATTATCACATCAAAACTTCCTAACTCTACTGGTATCAAATTAATCTTAAATGTTTCGCCAACTAGTTTAATTTCTCGGTTTTGACATATTTTATCCGCCGTAATAAACTTACCGTTTGTTAATTCGAGTAAAAACTTATTATCCAAAGGTGTCAATGGACAACTTAATTTGGCACAAAAATCTCTACTCGTATAGCTTCTATCCGCACCCGAATCAAATAAAACATAAGAAGGTTTATCATCAATAAGAAACGTACCCGTAACAAGCTCCGGGTCTTCTTGCGCTTCTATCGCATTAATGTTGAAGACTCTTCCTCGTCCTTGAGCATTTTTATTTTCCTGATTTGGGCACCTAGTTTTGTAGTGGCCCTTCTTTCCGCATCCGAAATAAATAATGTTGGCATTTTCTGTTCCTTTATTCCCTGGTCCGTAACCTTCACACTTTGCCGTACTATGCCCCATTCTATTACACTTGGTACATGTTACCGAACAATAAATATTCGAATGGTACCATTCACACCTTTTGCACGGAATTTTCTGGTTTTTGTTGCCATTGTTGTTATTGAGATGGCTGTTGTTGTGATTGTTATTATTGTTGGAATGGTGGTTGTAGTGGTTGTTATTGTTGGGATTATTGTTGTTGCGTTTGTTGTTGCAAAAATTGGTGCGATTGTAGTTGTGATTGTTGTGTTGATTGTTGAAGCGATAGTTACTGTTGTTGTGTTGGTGACTTTTGTCACTGTTTTCTTCCCACTTCCTCTTGACTTGTTTCGTGTTGGCTTCTTCGGCCGCCTGCTATTTAATTCTTCCCCCAATTTTTATGGAATTCAACATTTCAACAAGTTCTTAAATACACATATTCATGAAACCAATTCATATAGAGTTAAGAAAGCGGAAGCATGTTATTAAGAAAGCATGTTAATATGTTAAACCACTTAAATTGAATTCCATGAAGACATCAAGTCTTGAAGCTATACTTACAAACTAAAGAGAAGGAATAAGAGATAATACCTCCTCAAAATAGATTGAGGGCTGAATTTTGGACAGCAGATTGTGGATGAAGATGATGTAAATTGAAGCTTCTAACTTGAAGCCTCAAGTGTGTAATACCCCAAGCTTTAACCCCAACACTCTTGCCTTTAGTTAGGATTTGTTTTACACTTGAATTGAGCTTGTAAATTAAATTGAGAACCCTCTTTGGAGTCCCTTAGACCCACGGCCAGCAGACACAAAAAAACTGAATTGTGCAGTTTTTTTACAAGCTATATTGTGTAGTTTTCACTTGAGGGAATCATTCAAACCTTGGTCCAAGAGTTGCCCATGCACCTAAGGACTTGTGAAGTCATAAAAGCAACAAAATAAGACAAGCATGTGTGTGTCTAGGAGACCCAAAAATCTGCCCACTTATTTTATAAAACAATGTCTTATTAAATATATAAACATGTTATATACATATATAAAACATGTAATTGTTTTTGTTACTTTTATATTTTATAAACCTTTTATAAAATATAACACAATATAATCATTTAAACTTATAAATAATTATATATAAATTATCCAAATAATTTATCTCAAGTGATATTATTTTAGAAAACCAATTTTCTAAAATCCAAGTGTCGCGTATTTATTTAACGAACCAACCGTTAAGATCAAATACTTGTAAAGTGTGGTAAACTTGTTATTGGGTATGACCCGACTTGGATCATAACATAGTGGCCACGTTAATTTAATATGTCTCTCGGGCATACGAAATACCTTCAATCTCCCACTTGCACGAGAAACATAAGAAATTAATGCAAGTGATGGATACCACCTAACGACCGTCCATCACCCCCAATATGTTATGACTTTTGCCATTCAATAACATCATCCCTTTCGAGTTCCCATCTCGAATATGAATAGGTGAATCTTTTCATTACATCCTTTCATCCTAGATGTCATGTTAAATCCAAGAGACACAGAGCGATCACTCTCTTTTAGATTTAACTTTATCAGGCCTTAGACATCTGACTCTCAACGAATAAGAGGGACAAATTCCATCTTGACTACATACGTCCTAAATATGTACCTTGCATTATGCCTGAGCTCTTCCTTGTGAACTACCATATTTCAGAATAGCGAAGGAAAGAATCAAGGTACAATACTTGGTAAATATCCGAACCTAATATGTATCTCAGGTCAGAGGATACAATGATATTCGCCTTTACTCAAGATTGCATGTGATCAACCACAAAGGCTCCATTTAGTAAGTCATGAGGGCGGGTCTTCCAATATTTATATCCCACAAATATCTATGAACCTTGGTTGCAACCTTGCACCACATTCATCCCGTGAATGTATACCAATCCGAGTTCATAATAGTCTAAACCCCACATTTGCTCCCACAAATGTGATCGACTACGGAATTTAGAATAATTACTTATTCATGGATAAAATATGCAAAATAGGAACATAATTCGAAATAAATTAATACCATAATTATATTAATGAGTTTGAACAAATTCGTTCCGTTACAATACTTAAAACAGATCATGACCAATCACTAGAATATCGAAGCCCTAATGCACAAACATGTCCTGCATGTTTTGATCCATGTAAGAGCTTCGTGAGAGGATCCGCTATATTAAGATCTGTGTGAACTTTGCGAATACATATCTTTCCCTTTTCAACTTCATCCCTTATGTAGTTGAATCTCCACTCAATGTGATGGGTCTTTTGGTGAGCACGAGGTTCCTTGATTTGAGCAATCGCACCCTCGTTGTCACAAAAGATCTCAAGAGGGTCATAAATGGAAGGGACTACTCCGAAGTCGTCGATGAATTTCTTCATCCATGCAGCTTCCTGAGCTGCCAATGATGCGGCGATATACTCCGACTCTGTAGTGGATAAAGCAACAACATCCTGTTTTGAACTCTTCCAAGAGACTGCACCTCCATTTAACGTGAAGACATAACCTGATTGTGATCGAGAATCATCTAGATCAGTTTGGAAACTCACGTCCACGTAACCTTTTACAGCGAGTTCCTCCTCACCAGATCCATATATTAGAAACATATCCTTAGTCCTCCTAAGGTATTTCAATATAATTTTAACCGTAATCCAATGACTGTTTCCTGGGTTATTCTGGTATCTACTTGTCAAGCTTAGGGCGCATGACACATCCGGTCTAGTGCAGATCATTGCATACATGATTGACCCAATAGCAGATGCATAAGGGACTCTCTTCATTCTCTCTTGTTCATCTTTCGTGGTAGGGCACTGAGATGAACTGAGAGGCGTTCCTCTTTGAATAGGTACCAAACCACTCTTAGAGTTCTCCATCTTGAACCTTTTCAAGACCTTTTCAATGTATACACTTTGATTCAAACCTATCAGTTTCTTAGATCTATTCCTGTAAATCCCAATCCCCAATACGTATTGTGCTTCTCCAAGATCCTTAATAGAGAAGCATTTACTTAGTCAAGTTTTAACACCTTCCATTGCCGGAATATCATTTCCAAATAACAATATATCATCCACATATAGTACAAGGAACATGATAGTGCTCCCACTAGCTTTCTTATATACACAAGCTTCATCACCATTTTTAATGAAGCCAAATTTCTCGGCTTCCTCATTAAAACGATGATTCCACATTCTAGATGCTTGTTTCAATCCGTAGATTGACTTCTTTAACTTGCATACCTTTTTAGGATATTTCGGATCAACAAAACCTTCAGGCTGAACCATATAGACATCTTCCACAAGATATCCATTTAGGAAAGCGGTCTTGACATCCATTTGCCATATTTCATAATCATAATGAGCAGCAATGGTAAATAATATCCTAATAGACTTTAGCATTTCCACAGGTGAAAAAGTTTCATCATAGTCAACCCCTTGAGTTTGAGTGAAACCTTTTGCTACAAGTCTAGCTTTATATGTATCCAAGTTTCCATGTATGTCGGTTTTCATTTTGAAAAGCCATTTACAATCAACTAGCCTTGAGCCAGTAGGTTGTACAACAAGTTCCCAAACTTGGTTGTCATACATGGATTGCATCTCAGCGTTCATGGCTTCCTGCCATTTATCTTTATCAATTCTTGATAAAGCATCTTGGTAGTTGGTTGGTTCATCCAAATCAACCACATAGCAACCATCCATGAGAAACCCATATCTCTCAGGAGGATTACTAATCCTACCAGATCTGCTAACGTCTTGTGTATTTTGATCATCCATTTGATCATTCTCAACATTTTCATGTTGAGTGCTAGTGTCAACCAATTGTGTATCATCCAATTCATCTTGAACCTCCTCAAGATCTACCTTCCTTTCACTATTACCTTCCATTAGGAACCTAGTTTCAAGGAATTCAGCCTTTCGAGCAACAAATACTTTCTACTCGGATGGATCATAGAAATAATATCCCATATCATCCTTGGGATATCCTATGAAGATACACTTCGTGGATCGAGCATTCAACTTATTAGGGACGTAACGCTTAGGATAAGCTTCACATCCCCATACCTTTAAGTATGATAGAGATGGAGGTTTTCCAAACCACATCTCATGAGGTGTTCGTTTCACTTTCTTGGTTGGGGCCATATTTAAAATACGAGCTGCGGAGCATAGACAATAACCCCAAAATGATCGAGGTAACGAGCTTCTAGCCATCATAGATCGAACCATATCCATTAGGGTTCGGTTTCTCCTTTAGAAAACTCTGTTAAGTTGGGGTGTTCCAGGAGGAGTGAGTTGCGAGATAATCCCGCAACTTCTAAGATGATCTTGGAAAGCATTGCTTAGGTATTCACCTCCCCTATCGGTACGAAGTACCTTGATTGTCTTATTGAGTTGATTTTGTACTTCATTTTGATATTCCTTGAATACTTCAAAAGTTTCATCCTTATGTCTTAACAAGTAGACATATCCGAAACGACTAAAGTCATCAATGAAAGTGACGAAGTATCTTTCACCTTTCCTAGTCATAGGCTTAAAGGGTCCACATACATCCGAATGTATTAATCCCAATAAGTCTTTAGCCCTTTCATAGCTCCCTTTGAAAGGTGTTTTAGTCATTTTGCCTTGTAAACAAGATTCACATACATCAAACGAGTCTAGTTCATTTGATTTCAAAAGTCCATTCTTTCGAAGTGTATACATTCGATTCTTGTTTATGTGACCAAGGCGACAATGCTATAAGTAGGAATCACTCAAATCCCTTTTGAGTTTCTTGGTGCTAGTATGGTATATTGAGCTACTAGATGATGTGTCATCATGAACCAATTCATAAATTCCATTTGAAGGCGAAGCCTTAAAATAGAATACATTATCTAAATAAACGTGGATATCATCATTAACAAAATTAAGATAAAAACCACATTGTTTCAAACGGGAAACTGAAATAATGTTTCGACATAAATCCGGTGCATACAAAACATTGTTTAAAATAAGTTCCAAACCACTTGGAAGCTTTAATACAAAGTCTCCTTGAGCCTTCACTTGCACTTTGGCTCCATTACCCATAAAGAGACTTGATGTTCCCGTTTGCTTGCTACTTCTTTTGAATCCCTGTAAAGAATTGCAAATGTGAGTTCCACATCCAGTGTCTAATACCCATGTATTAGAAGAAGTAATACTAAGCTCTATATATACCATATATATATTACCTGAGGTTTGCCCTGCATCCCTCTTTTACTTCAACTCCTTAAGGTAGACCGGGCAGTTGCGTTTCCAGTGACCCATTTCACCGCAACCGAAGCACGGGTCTTCCTTGGGGTTTGCTTGTCCGGCAACCTTTTGCTTCTTGTTCTTGTTTTTGGTTGGGGTAACCATCCTCCCCTTTCCCTTGCCTTGATGGGCGGGTCCTTTCCTCTTAGCCGCCTTTGGCTTAGAGGTGTTGTTACCTTTGGACCCACCATCATTGATCATTAGCACGGGTGAAGCCCTCTTACCCATGATAGTTTCCGCCGTCCTAAGCATGCCATGAAGTTCGCCAATGGTCTTATCCATCCTATTCATATTGTAATTAATTACAAATTGGTCAAACCTCTTTGACAAGGATTTTAGGATAAGATCCGTGGCTAGCTCATTAGATATGTTGAGATTAAGACGGTTTGCTCGATCAAATAGGCTTTTCATCTTAAGGACATAAGATGAAACGGATTGGGAATCGTTCATAAGACATGCATGAAGCGCTCGACACGTGCTTGTTGAAGGAACATCTCCTTCAATTGCATGATCATGTCGTATGCAGTATGATGCTCGAAATCCTTTTGGAGTTCGGGTATCATAGTCCCAAGCATTAGGCAAGCGACTTGCACCGAATCGGCGCAATACTTATCCCAATAAGCCATGCCTTCCGTATCATCCTCGTCGGGTTGATCGGGAATGGGGTCTTCCAACACATACGCCTTATCCTCAAGTTTAAGGACAATCCTAAGATTGCGGAACCAATCCATAAAGTTGGTATAGTTGAGTTTGTCTTTCTCTAGGAGAGACCTTAACGATAGGTTGTTTAAGTTAATAGGTGCATTTTGCATGTTGTTGTTATTGGCGGCCATCTACAAAATTTAACAAAGTTCATTTAAGTATCGATTTTAAATTTAATAAACAATACCCTTTTAAATTTTAATTGACTTATTAAATATTAGAATCCAACGGTAAATCAAATTTCGGTTAGGTGACCTTTATCCCGTTATTTGATTTAGCTAGGTAGTCATTTATATGACAATTGCAATCCTTTTGTAACTTCTAAATTATGGGATCATGCAATCCTTTTGCATGGCATATTTATCCCATCAACGCCTATTTGTTCCTCATGCTTCGGTGACCCTAAGTTCATGATTCCCAAATCAAGTCGCCCTACTTGTGTAAACATGTAAAATTAACATACAAGTGGTTAGGTGACCTTTATCTTACAAGCATGCGAATTTTACCTTAACCATATTAGTTAGCTCATAACTGTTAGGTGACCTTTATCCCATTATGAGTTCCCTACTATGTTTAAGTGTCCCACAAAAGGATGGCGTTAAACTTGTTTACCTTGTTGATTAAGGGATTTTAAGTTTTCGTTAATTCTAGTTTAAGAAAACATTTATGCCATACACCAACATGCATTTTGTGTATGGTTCATTTGAAATCCATTTTCAAGTCTTGTAATTTTAGCCAATTACATGATATAAACCATTTTATATATATGATCCTTATCATGTTCTTAATAACCATTTATTAATGTCCTTTTAGCCGTTTTTAATTTAGCCATTTAAATTGACGTTTTGCATGTCGTTAATAATTTAACCAATTAAAATGTAGTTATGCATGTGTTAATAATGTTAAATTTAACCAATTAAATTGCCATTTTAGTTTGATGTTAACTTGTGTGATTAACTTATAGCATACATACAATCCACAATCATACAATAAACAACCAAGCATGCAAAACAACATGTTCACAATCAAGCCTTTAGGTAAGCATTTTGTTTAGCCGAAAACAAAATGCCACCGGGTAAGGGGTAATTACACAAAGTAGGAGATTTTAAATCTCTCAATTAATCTTGCATCCAAATGATTCTTCATGTGTTCTTCAAGTCTTCATTATCTTCATCATTTTACAAAATATATCCTAATACATTTTTGTCTAAAAATTGAAATTACAACCTAATCTATTTTACATACCAAATATAAAATAAATTACATAACCAAATGAATTATTACATGCCAAATGAATACATATTATTACAAACCAATTGAATAAATATAAATCAACCATGCATGCAACCAAACACAAGGTCAAGGCTTAGATTGTGAACTTTAACATACAACCAAGTATGAACCAAATGGAAGAACCAAAACCCACTTTTGGAACTCCATAAATTCGGCCATATAATAAATCCACCCAAAACCACAATTTTTTTTTTTTTTTGCATTTTATTTTCATGCATGTACATAAAAAGCAAAGTTATGGTGAGTATTATAACCATCTCGAAGCATATTTCAAGACTTCGGCTCTTGATACTATTGATGGAATTCAACATTTCAACAAGTTCTTAAATAAACATATTCATGAAACCAATTCATATAGAGTTAAGAAAGCGGAAGCATGTTATTAAGAAAGCATGTTAATATGTTAAACCACTTAAATTGAATTCCATGAAGACATCAAGTCTTGAAGCTATACTTACAAACTAAAGAGAAGGAATAAGAGATAATACCTCCTCAAAATAGATTGAGGGCTGAATTTTGGACAGCAGATTATGGATGAAGATGATGCAAATTGGAACTTCTAACTTGAAGCCTCAAATGTGTAATACCCCAAGCTTTAACCCCAAAACTCTTGCCTTTAGTTAGGATTTGTTTTACACTTGAATTGAGCTTGTAAATTAAATTGAGAACCCTCTTTGGAGTACCTTAGACCCACGGCCAGCAGACACAAAAAAACTGAATTGTGCAGTTTTTTTACAAGCTATATTGTGTAGTTTTCACTTGAGGGAATCATTCAAACCTTGGTCCAAGAGTTGCCCATGCACCTAAGGACTTGTGAAGTCATAAAAGCAACAAAATAAGACAAGCATGTGTGTGTCTAGGAGACCCAAAAATCTGCCCACTTATTTTATAAAACAATGTCTTATTAAATATATAAACATGTTATATACATATATAAAACATGTAATTATATATAAAACATGTAATTGTTTTTGTTACTTTTATATTTTATAAACCTTTTATAAAATATAACACAATATAATCATTTAAACTTATAAATAATTATATATAAATTATCCAAATAATTTATCTCAAGTGATATTATTTTAGAAAACCAATTTTCTAAAATCCAAGTGTCGCGTATTTATTTAACGAACCAACCGTTAAGATCAAATACTTGTAAAGTGTCGGTAAACTTGTTATTGGGTATGACCCGACTTGGATCATAACATAGTGGCCACGTTAATTTAATATGTCTCTCGGGCATACGAAATACCTTCAAATTTGATTTATGAGTTTATGAGCCATTCAACTTGCTTTTTGTATGGAGGCGGGCTCGTGTGAACTCACATCTTCTTGAATTCTTTATGGTATCCCTTTTACAAATGCGTCGATCTTCTCTTCTTCATCTTTGAACACTCCCGGACACAATAGGCACAATTATGTGAATCGTCGTTCGTACGTGGTAATATCAAACCCTTATGTTCGTAACCCTCTAAGCTCTACCTTGAGCTTATTAACCTCGTTTCTGGGACGGTACTGCTTGTTCATTAAGTGTTTAAATGTTGACCACGGTAGTGCGTAAGCAGCATCTTATCCCACCTGCTCGAGATAGGTGTTCCACCATGTTAACGCAGTACCTGTGAAGGTATGCGTAGCGTACTTTACTTTGTCTTCTTCAGTGCACTTACTTATGGCAAACACCGATTCGACCTTCTCGGTCCATCGTTTCAATCCGATTGGTCCTTCGGTTCCATCGAATTCTAGAGGTTTACAGGCAGTGAATTCTTTGTAGGAGTATCCTACACGATTTCTTGTGGAATTAGTTCCACTGCTAGAACCAGAGTTATTGTTGTTATTTTGCATTACGGCCTGCACTGCGGCTATGTTTGCAGCAAGAAAGGTACGGAATTCTTCTTCACTCATATTCATGGTGAGAGGTGTCGGTGCCATTTCCTTCAAAAATAGCCAAAAGAAATGAGTTAATCATATAGAATATTAAGAGTAGTCTATAGTATTTCGTAGCATAATATGAATTTATTTATAAAAGCTTTTTCTTCATATTAGCATTTTATATGTTTTAATTCGGGTAGTACTTACCCGTTAAGTTCATACTTAATAGCTAAAATACAATTCAACTACTACAATTCTATATGAGAAACTGATTACAATAATATTTCACGTTCAAACTTTTATACAATATTTTACAAACTTACAATATCGCTATTTTACATATAGCATGAAATATAGCACACAATAACATTGATACAAGGCAATTGCTAAGACAATTCTAGTTTAACGCAAGTCGTTTCGCTAAAGCAATAAAGATACGTAATTCATAGGTCCAGAAACAAGTCATGCATTCTGGTTGTACTAATATTGTTTCCCATCCTTGGTTATGTGGAAGATAACCATTGTGACCGTTGGCTAGGCAGTATGTTGTAACGTCATCAAAAGGACGAGGGTTTTGTAATGCCCAACAGCCCCGTAACAATCTAAAAACCTTGTTTCTCACCCCAACTACCGAATCCGTCACTTGTGGGAAGGTTTTATTTAAAAGTTGTAATCTGATGTTCTTTTTCTCACTTTGGTGAGAAGCGAACATCACTAACCTGTAAGCATAACATGCTTCTTTATGTTTCATGTTAGAAGCTCTTTCTAAAGCACGAAGTCCTATGTTAGGATATGTTGAGTCAAAATAGGTTCTTAACCCATAGCGTAAAATTGCACTTGGGTTCCCCACATTTAACGCTTTAAAGAAAACACGGTGTAACTTAAGGTCTCCCCAATGTGATATACCTCATCTTTCAAAAGAAAGCCTTTTATAAACTAAGGCATGCCTGGAACGTTCTTCAAATGTTCTACAAACTAATTTTGCCGTAAATAATTGTGCCGAAGAATTATGATCGACTCTAGACAAGATTTCATCAATCATATCCCCGCGTAGGTCTTTTAAAATTTTTGGTTGTGTATCCTTAAGATCCATTTTGTGTTTTTATACTGTAAAAATAGACGAGAGTTAGATTCATAAAAGATACTTAACAAACAATACAAGCAATTTTTACATATATCATAAAAGCACAAGCACACTATATTGCATATATTACATCGCATGGTTACAACTCTTTATTCCGACTCACTTGTTTCTTCTTCTTCGGACTTGGTTTGTTTTGCTAATTTCCTAAGGATATATGGTGCTCCCCTAATACGAGCTGTTCTTTTCACAAATGGTTTAGAAAAACCTGGTGGCTTAGATGTTCCCGGGTTATAGCTAAAACTTAAGAAATACGGGTGTTGACGGTATTTCCCATCGGGATATTTCATGTTAACATAGAGGTCATCGGGATTGGAATTAGGTTTCTCTACTTTGATGCCTTTTCCCTTATTATTTTCTTTTGCCTTTTCAAATTGGGTCGAGGTAATTTCTATAACATCATCGAAATCCTCATCGGGATCCGATTCATCGGAAAATTGGTAGTCTTCCCAATATTTTGCTTCCTCGGCGGAAACACCATTGACCATTATTAATTTTGGTCCATTGGTTGAGAATTTTCTTTTATTTATCTGGTTTTCAGTGGTTTCTAATATTTCCTCCTCTGGAACCTCTTCTTCTTCCGGTTCCTCTTCTTCCGGTTCCTCTTCTTCCAGTTCCTCTTCGGGAATTTGTGAGTCTTCCCAATATATATTCGACTCTTCATTATTATTAGGTGAGTCAATGAGATTTGTACTAGAGCTAGACATCTATCACACAATATCAAACACATTAAGAGATTAATATATCACATAATATTTACATGTTAATAATATATAGTTTTCAACAAAAAAATGTCAAGCAATCGTTTTTCAAGTAAACACGATCGAAGTCCAGACTCACTAATGCATCCTAACAAACTCGGTTAGACACACTAATGCAAATTTCTGGTTCTCTAAGACCAACGCTCGGATACCAACTGAAATGTCCCGTTCATATTAATTATAAACGTTTCATATTAATTGATTTCCTTGCGAGGTATTGACCTCTATATGAGACGTTTTTCAAAGACTACATTCGTTTTTAAAACAAACCATAACCTTTATTTTATCGCTAAAGGTTTTAAAATCATAACGTAGATTATCCAGTAATGATAATCTAAAAGATAACATTTTTCACATGACCATTACATAATGGTCTACAATAATATTACACATCGATTTAAATCTCCGAATGCAGTTTTTAAACAATATATTACAAGCATGCTGACTCCAATTCTTGTCCTTAATTAGCATGCAACAGCGGAAGCTCTTAATAATCACCTGAGAATAAACATGCTTAAAAACGTCAACAAAAATGTTGGTGAGTTATAGGTTTAACCTATATATATCAAATTGTAATAATAGATCACAAGATTTCATTTTTCATAAACATCCATCTCATATCAGGCATTTCGCATAAACTGCATAGAGATAAAAATCATTCATATGGTGAACACCTGGAAACTGACATTAACAAAACGCGTCTAGAGTATCCCCATCATTCCGGGACTCTCATCGGACATGATAAAATCGAAGTACTAAAGCATCCGTAACCCGTATGGGGTTTGTTAGGCCCAATAGATCTATCTTTAGGATTCGCGTCAATTAGGGTTTCTGTTCCATAATTCTTAGATTACCAGACTAAAAAGGGTGATATTCGGTAATAATAATTCAACCATAGAATGTAGTTTTGCATACTTGTGTCTATTTTGTAAAACATTTATAAAACTGCATGTATTCTCATCCCAAAATATTAGATTTTAAAAGTGGGACTATAACTCACTTTCACAGATTCTTAATTCGTTGAGAATTAGACTTGGCTGCTGATCGATTCACGAACCTATAACAAATATATACATATATATCAAAGTATGATCGAAATATATTCACAATATGTTTTATTACGTTTTAACGATTTAAGTTTGTTAAGTTAGTAGTCCAACGTTAGTAATCTACAACTAGTTGTTCACAGTTAGATGTACAGAATTAAATCAATATATATTATCTCGAATCAATCCAAGACCCGGTGTATACAAGTCTCAGGCTGGATCACAACTCAAAGTATATATATTATTTTGGAATCAACCTCAACCCTGTATAGCTACCTTGAACATTACTGCATATAGAGTGTCTGTGGTTGTTCCCAAATAATATATATAGATGGGTCGATATGATATGTCAAAACATTGTATACGTGTCTATGGTATCCCAAGATTACATAATATATGTTAGAATACATGTATTATACAGTATAAGTTAGTTAAGTTATGATTTGTATAGATTTGTTACAATTTTCACGTAGCTACAACAAGTAAAAATATCCAATTTTGTTTTACCCATAACTTCTTCGTTTTAAATCCGTTTTGAGTGATTCAAGTTACTATGGTTTTATATTGAACTGAAATTTATGAATCTAAACAGAAAAAGTATAAGTTTATAGTCGAAAATATAAGTTACAAGTCATTTTTGTAAGAGGTAGTAATTTCTGTCGAAAGAACGACGTCTTGATGACCATTTTGAAAAACATACTTCCACTTTGAGTTTAACCATGATTTTTGGATATAGTTTCATGTTCATAAGAAAAATCATTTTTCCAAAATAATAACTTATAAATCAAAGTTTATCATAGTTTTTAATTATCTAACCCAAAACAGCCCCCGTTTTCACTACGACGGCGTATGTCCGGTTTTACAGTATTATTCGTGTTTCCAGATTTTAAATCATTAAGTTAGCATATCATATAGATATAGAACATGTGTTTAGTTGATTTTAAAAGTCAAGTTAGAAGGATTAACTTTGTTTGCGAACAAGTTTAGAATTACCTAAACTATGTTCTAGTGATTACAAGTTATAATCTTCGAATAAGATAGTTTTATATATATGAATCGAATGATGTTACGAACATCATTACTACCTCAAGTTTAGTAGGTAAACCTACTGGAAGTGACAATAAATGATCTAGCTTTAAAGGATCTTAGATGGCTTGAAAGTTCTTGAAGTAGAATCATGACACAAAAACAAGTTCAAGTAAGATTTCTACTCGAATTAAGATTGTTATAGTTATAGAAATTGAATCAAAGTTTGAATATGAATTATACCTTGAATTAGAATGATAAAGTACTGTAAATAACAGAAGTTTCTTGATCTTAGATGATTACTTGGAATGGATTAGAATGCTTGGAAGTAAACTTGTAAACTTTAAAGTGTTTATGAAGTGTTCTTGAGTAGTTGTTTTGTATGTTGATCTAGGTTAACTAGATTGAACTAGATTGAGCTAGATTATGAAGAAAATGATGAAGAACACTTAGAACAATAAGAGAGGAATTGAGAGAGAGTAATTTGATGCATAAAAGTTGGAATGAAAATGTGTTTATGGTTGGTGAAGAAAAACGTGATCCTACCCTTGAATATAAGGTTCCATTAGTTTGAATTTTTGTTAGATATTTCATGCTAGTTGCCAAATGATGGTTCTCACATGTTTAGGTGACTCATTAAGGCTGCTAAAAGCTGATCATTGAAGTGTATATACCAATAGTATATACATTTAGAAGTTGTGTATTGTACGAGTACGAATACGGATTGAATACGAGTAAATAGTGTTATTGTAGTAAATAGCGTACTGTAGCAATAGTATTTTACTGTAGCAAATAGTATTTTACTGTAGCGAATAGTATTTTACTGTAGCAACGAAAATTTACTGTAGCAAATAGTATTTTACTGTATCAAATAGTGTTTTAGTTGTACATCTTTGATTTAATTGTATAATTATCACAAGTTATGACGTTCGTGAATCATCAGGCAAACGGGGTGGTCAATTGTCTACATAAACTCATTTCAATTAATCAAGTCTTAACAAGTTTGATTGCTTAACATGTTGGAAACATTTATTCATGTAAATATTAATCTCATATAATATATAATCATGGAAAAGTTCGGGTCACTACAGTGTATGCACAAATCAAACAAATCATGGAAGTATAACGATGGAATCTTACTCGTGCCATGCTGATTTGTGATTTGGATGTAAAAAACTTGAGCAATTAGGTGTATTTTAGTGATTAGGGTTGAAGGGATACTGTTTACATCCGTATGAGAGTTTTAGAGTGAATGGATGTGTGAAAAAGTAAGTTAAAATCGTGTATGATGTTTAAGTTGCAGACACATATGCGCCACACTTAGACCCAGTTGCGCCGCATTCTTATGTGATGAGCCACATTTACATGCGAATGCGCTGCATTTTTATGCTTTAAAATGTTCTGACTTTATAGGTGATGTTTTTTCACTACAGGTGCGGCGCATTTGAGATTTCTGTGTGCCGCATTTTTGCAGGATGCGCCGCATTTTTGGCTTGATGCGCCGTATTTTTGACCTGCACCCTCTAAATTCAGATTTTATCACATTTTCAGCCCAAAATTCAATCAAACAAAATATTTTTGGTATTTTCCAAGTTTTCCCATATGTATGAAATGATCCTAAACGCAAATGCAACTAAGAAAATCAATATCATACAACTTACATGAAATGTAATCTTAGAAAGAGCTGTGTACAACCTTGTGGAAAGTGTTTAACGAGTCTATCACCCGACTCACTCCCACATATTAGTTCAATTTACATCGGGGTGGTAGATTTCCCCCTCCTTTGAATCAGGGAAACTACCATATTGAGAACTATCCCCAATCATTGATAACAACCAATCATCCATTACTTTAGTCTCCATGATCAATTCCTTAAGCTTAACTTTTTCATGTTTAGACAAATTATACACTAACCGATGTCTCAAGTTCTCATCCTTCTTGGATGTAGCTCGGTGAACCCGCCAATATAGCTTTCTCATTGATTTGTCAATGATCTCAACTTCATTCTTGGGTTTAATTTGGGTTTCTATCATTAACTCTCCCCCACACTTAGTTGGTGAACCAACTTGAATTGTGCTTGTAGTGCCTTGCGCACTAGCAATCATATTTGGTGTGGTGTTGGGAGTTGTTGGAAAAATAGTGCATTTGCTTTGAAAATTCATGCTTTTGCCTTGGTCTCTTAAGGTCAACTTCCCGGACCATAGGTCAAACAAGGAACCTGCAGTTGCTAAGAAAGGTCTATCCAATACAAGAGGTACAACCGGGTCCTCTTTTATATCAACAATAACAAAATCGTCTGGGAATTCCATTTCTCCCACCTTGACAATTAAATCCTCGGAGATTCCCATACTTTGAAGAATGGATTGGTCAATTAATTTTACTCCCATTTTCGTGGGTATAAGATCACCAAGACCTAACCTTGTGTATAAAGAGTAGGGCATGAAATTTATTCTTGCTCCCGATTCGGCTAATGAAGTTAGCATTTCTGACCCATTTACATGACAAGGGATTAGGAAAGGCCCGGGATCGCCCAATTTGTGTGGTAAGTTTCGTTTTCTCAAAATCCTATCACACTCCCTTTTTAGGAAGGCGGTGGATGCTTGTTCACCTTCCCCCTTTTTGGCCATAAGTATCTTTAAGAATTTCCCATAGTTGGGCATATTCGTGAGCACTTCCACCAAGTGAATATTCGCACAAATATTTTCATTTTCAACTTGAAGAGACTTACAAACCGCCTCCTTTGGATGTTTTGCAAGTAAAGCTTGAGTATACGAAATAGGTGTCTTGTATTCTCTCATCTTTGGTGTAGCATGCAACTCAATCTCGATCTTTTGCTCATTTTCCTTCAAACCTTCTCCTTCTTTTACCCCGGGTTCGACCTTGTTCAAATCAACTCCCTTGAAAACCTTGCTTAATTTAATCTCCTTGACCTCATCTCCTAGTGTTGTACATTAGGACTTGGTAGTCTCCATTGACATCACGTTCTTCACACAACGAGGAGTATAATCCGCAACATCGGACCAATCGGAGAACTTGAATACACCAAGCTCCATTGTGATGGTTCTCATTTCTTCGTCCATATCAAACTCTTCACTTTCCTTATTAGGATCATCATACTCAAATGTAAAAACACAAGGACAATCGGGTTGATCTTCCTCTTCTATTGTAAAAAGTGAATTCACTTGAGCATAATCGAAATATTGAGTATTTTTGTCTCTCGGTGTGTTGTTAGATGAACTAGCTTGGTTAAGGTTTGAGGCATGGTTAGGGTTGGTTTGGGTATTTGATGGTAGAGTACCCGGTGGTCTCTTCGATAGAATATTTGCAACGCACCTAAGTCTTTTTCTAGGTTTTGAATAGAAGCTTGTTGGTTCCGCATTTGTTGTTTGAGTAAATCGATTTCTTGCTTCAACAACGTTTCATTGGTTTCCGCCTTCTTAATATAACTCATTAGCATATCCTCAATGGGTGGCTTCTTCTCTACTTGTTGTTGAATAGGTTGTTGGTATTGGTTTTAGTTGTAACCTTGATTTTGGTTTTGGTTAAATTGTTTTTGTTTGGAATTCGGGTAACATTGTTGGTTGTAAATTTGGTTTTGATTGAAGTTATTATTTCGGTTGTTGTTGTTGAATTCGGGTGGTCGATTCCCTTGAGGATTGAAAGATACTTACTTTTGACCTCCTTGGTAACGTTGGTTTTGAAAGTTGTTGTTGTAACCCAATGAATTACCCCTTTGGAAACTCGTGTTTCCTTAATAACCTTTGTTCCCTAGAATGTCACAAATAGTCAAGTCTCCTTTTGGTATATACCCCGCATAGTTAACTTGTGCCTCCATCATCATTGCTAAATTATCGACATTGACTTGGGTAACTTGATGACAATCTTTAGTAAGGTGAGGACCCTCGCATCTTTCACATCCCACTTGCATTGAAACAACCGTTTGTTGCAACTTCTTGATCTCTTTACCAAACGTTTGGAATTGATTTGACAAGGATGATAGAGTAACTCCCCCATACTCCTCACTATCGACATTTGAAACACTTCGTCTTAGGCACTCCCTCTCCGGTGGAGTCCATTGAAAAGTATGAATGGCCATGTCCTCCAATAATTGCTCTGCCTCTTTAGGTGTTTTGTACATGAACACACCTCCTGCGGAGGGGTCAAGGATAGCTCTTGTTTGCTTATTGATACCCCGGTATATTATTGATCTTTCTAGTCCAAACCGTGTTGAGGACAAGCTCTTAACAACTTCTTTATTCTCACCCATGCGTCATGAGGAGATTCTTCGCTTCTTTGACAAAATGTATTGATCTCCATTTTCAAATGCTCCACTTTTGTTGGTGGATAGAAACGATGTAAAAATTTTTCACTTAGATCTTGGAACGTAGAAATTGAACCCGGTGGTAAATTTTTAAGCCAATCCTTAGCATCTCCCGTAACCGAAAAGGGAATGCGCTTAACTTGAAAGCATCCTCGGACACCCCATTATACTTGTATAAATCACATAACTCATTGAAAGCATCAAGAGGATTATATGGGTTTTCTTGCATTGTTCCCCCGAATTGAACATCTTTTAATAATGTCATGAAATTTCCTTCGATCTTTTAATTCTCGGCTGTGATTGGAGGCCAAGTAATTGAAGGTGCAACCGTTGGTGGTAGAACAAGTCTAGCATTCCACATTGGAACATCATTCAGATCCGCCATCGGTGGTGAAACTTGAGGAACTTGAGGCCCTACCCCAAATGGATTTTCTCCCTCCGTATCGACAAAATACAAAGGCAACGCTTCAAAATTTGATCTATTAACCCTTTTGTCCCTTGATCGATAATAACCGTGAATTGCTTTCTTGGGCTCGGATAGTGGATTCTCATAAATTTGATCCATATTGGACCGCAATTTCATACACCACCTAACCTAGATCACAAAACAACCACAAAACATTTTTCGCACAACAATATATATAAAACAAGAAAAGTAACTTTTTCAAGAATAAATTCTCACAAAAGGATCGTACAACTACTAGTAAATATCAAAATCCAATAAAAAAACACCATTCCCTGGCAGCGGCACCAGAAAGTTTGATGTCTGTGTGCCAAACTCTTAAATTTATAACAAGATTCAAATACCACAATAAGCACACACAACTAACGAGCAACTAGGTCCCGGTCATTATAGCACTTTCCATGTAAGCATTTAAGTCAAATTCGTTTAAGAGAGTAGGTCAATTGAATACTGAAACTAATAGTCGTCCTAGTTTGATTTGGGGGGGGGGGGGGGTTGATTGATTTTGACTAACAACTAAAACTTGCAACAATAAGCAAATAACTAATTATCGAAATATAAATCAAGTAATTAAGTAGTGTCAACTTATTTAATCCACCCTTATGCTTGGATTGCCCCATTTTATCCCAATTACTATCACATTCGTTGTTGAACTATTAGATGTTTAATATCACTATTAAACCTTAATCAAGTTAAACTTGGCAAACTCATATAAGCATTGAATTACAAGATCAAGTTACACCATGAAAAGTCACTGAGATTATGCTTGGATTAAAATCACTTAAAATCCATTAGTAATCAAAATCTCTTGAGAAAACTAAGCACAACTAGTTTTTACTAAGAACACTTTGAAAACCAATACAATTAGAGGACACAATCACTTATAATCCTTTCCTTGATTGTCTAGACCATGCAAACATGTTGAAGTATGAATTGAATCCCATTAAAAATCACTTAGTAATGATTAACAACTCATATAATCGAAGTTAGGTTCGAAACAATAACTAGCAATGGATCTGTTGGGATTTAACAAGTTTCAAAATACTTAAAACCATTTTAATAATCTTTCAAAGCGGAAGCATATATATATATATATATATATATATATATATATATATATATATATATATATATATATATATATATATATATATATATATATATATATATATATCATGTTAGAACTTGTTTACTTTAACCTTTTAAAGTCAAATCCCAAGAAGGATCAAGCTATGGAATATACTTACAAACTAAAAGTGGGTTTAGAGATAATACCTCCTCAAGCTAGTTGAGGGTAGATTCAAATGAGCAAGATGATGATGAAGACGATGGAAATGACAACTTCTAACTTAAAGCCTCAAGAGAGTAATACCCCAAGCTTTTAACCCCAACACCCTTGATTTTGGTTAGGATTTATTTTACACTTGAAATGAGCTTCCAAAATAAACTCAAGAACTCCCTTTTTTTACCCAAAATTTTCGGCCAAAAATGGTTGAAGAGAGGAAGAGAGAGTTTAAAGTTACTTGATTGTTCAATGTATGTGTAAGTATCATTTAAGTGGGTTAAATGCACATCCACATGGAAAGAGAAGTAACTTTTCTAAGTGACCAACCAAAATGCATGCACACTCCAATCTCCCATACCACTTATTTTTATATAAATTTAAATTTTATAAAAGTAAACTTTTATAAATAATTTTATAATACTTGCACATTATTTTTATGTATACATTATTTTATAAAACCAATTTATAGAATGTAACATAAAATAATTAATTATTTAACCTATAAATAATTAAATCCTTTATATATAAATTATTCCATAATTTATATATATATAAATCAAGTAATATTATTTTAGAAACCATTTTCTAAAATTCAAGTGTTACATATTTAATCAACGATCCAATCGCAAAGATCAAATATGAATAAGGTGTCGGTAAGCTTGTTATTGGGTATGACCCGACTTGGATCAAAACACATTAGCCACATTAATTTAATATGTCTCTCGGGCATACGAAATACCTTCAATCTTCCACTTGCACGAGAAACATAAGAAATTAATGCAAGTGATGGATACCACCTAACGACCGTCCATCACCCCCAATATGTTATGACTTTGTGCCGTTCAATAACATCATCCCTTTCGAGATCCCAACTCGAACATGAATAGGTGAATCTTTCATCACATCCTTTCGTCCTAGATGTCATGTTAAATCCAAGAGACACAGAGTGATCACTCTCTTCTAGAATTAACTTTATCAGGCCTTAGACATCTGACTGTCAATGAATAAGAGGGACACATTCTATCTTGACTACATACGTCCTAAATATATACCTTGTATTATACCTGAGCTCTTTTTTATGAACTACCATATTTCAGAATAGTGAAGGAAAGAATCAAGGCACAATACTTGGTAAATATCCGAACCCAATATGTATCTCAGGTCAGAGGATATAATGATATTCTCCTTTACTCAAGATTACATGTGATCAACCACAAAGGCTCCATTTAGTAAATCTTGAGAGCGGGTCTTCCAATATTTGTATCCCACAAATATCTATGAACCTTGGTAGTAACCTTGCCCCACATTCATCCTGTGAATGTATACCAATCCAAGTTCATAATAGTCTAGACCTCACACTTACTCCTACAAATGTGATCGACTACGGAATTTAGAATAATAGCTTATTCATGGATAAAATATGCAAAATAGGAACTTAACTCAAAATAAATTAACACGATAATTATATTAATGAGTTTAAACCACTTCGTTCCATTATAATACATAAAACAGATCAAAACCAATCACTAGAATATCGAAGCTCTAATGCACTAACATGTCCTTCATGTTTTGCTCCATGTAAGAGCTTCGTGAGTGGATCCGCTATGTTTAGATCTGTGTGAACTTTGAGAATATATATCTTTCCCTTTTCAACTTCTTCCCTTATGTAGTTGAATCTCCACTCAATGTGACGGGTCTTTTGGTGAGCACGAGGTTCCTTGATTTGAGCAATCGCACCCTCGTTGTCATAAAAGATCTCAAGAGGGTCCTGAATGGAAGGGACTACTCCTAAGTCGTCGATGAATTTCTTCATCTATGCAGCTTCCTGAGTTGCCAATGAGGCGGCAATGTACTCCGACTCTGTAGTGGATAATGCAACAACATCGTGTTTTGAACTCTTCCAAGAGATCGCACCTCCATTTAACATGAAGACATAACCGGATTGTGATCGAGAATCATCTCGATTAGTTTGGAAACTCGCATCCACGTAACCTTTTACAGCGAGTTCCTCCTCACCAGACCCATATATTAGAAACATATCCTTATTCCTCCTAAGGTATTTCAATATACTTTTAAACGCAATCCAATGACTGTTTCCAGGGTTATTCTGGTATCTACTTGTCAAGCTAACAGCGCATGACACATCCGGTCTAGTGCATATCATTGCATACATGATTGACCCAATAACAGATGCGTATGGGATATTCTTCATCCTCTCTTGTTCATCTTTTGTGGTGGGGCACTGAGATGAACTGAGGAGCGTCCCTCTTTGAATAGGTACCAAACCTTTCTTAGAGTTCTCCATTTTGAACCTTTTCAAGACCTTTTCAATGTATGCACTTTGATTTAAACCTATCAATTTGTTGGATCTATCTCTGTAGATCCCAATCCCCAAAACGTATTATGCTTCTCCAAGATCTTTAATGGAGAAGCCTCTACTTAGCCAAGTTTTAACACCTTGCATTGCTGGAATATCATTTCCAAATAATAGTATATCATCCACATATAGTACAAGGAACATGATAGTGCTCCCACTAGCTTTTTTGTATACACAAGCTTCATCACCATTTTTAATGAAGCCAAATTTCTTGGCCTCCTCATTAAAATGATGATTCCACATTCTAGATGCTTGTTTCAATGCGTAGATTGACTTCTTTAACCTGCTGATGTGGTAGCGTGGGGGTACGTGATAGTACTATATTTTACTACGAAATACGTTACAAATTACACAAGTTTTAATTATTTATTTACAAATGGGATATACCTAAACCTTGCTACAACACTATAGGCAGTGTACCTAATCATAGAGTAGTATAGTTTTTAGGAAGTCCGGTTCGTTCCATAAGGAGCGGGCTTATTGTACACTATATTTTTAAACAACTATATTTGTACAAAATATATATAATTATATATAATAATATATAAAAGGGGGTTTACTGTTTAATGACCGGTTTGTCGATTTATATTTTAAGCGAAGCGTATAGTAAATGACGATATTTAAATAACAATATAAAATAAATAACAATAATTAAAATGACAATAAATAAAAGTACGAGGAAAAATGAAATAAAATATATTATGCTTATTTAAACTTCCATAACCATGATGGTTGACGTGTTGATTTTAGTTTTATGCCCATGGGTTAATTGTCCTTTGTCCTGGATTATTTAATATGTCCGTCTGGTTTTTGTCCATAACAATCCATCGGTTATAAATTTAAAGTGCGAGTGTCCTCGTCAAATTATTCTTATACCCGAAGTCAAATATTCCAACTAATTGGGGACTTAAACTGTAACAAGGTTTTAATACTTTGTTTAATAATTACACCAGGATATCGACTACGTGTAACCCAAGGTTTTAATACTTTGTTATCAATTATGCCAAGTGTCATTGTACATAATTTCACCCCTGTTTTAATAATTCCATAGACTATTAATCCATTCCCGTGTCCGGTTAAATGAATGATTATTCGTACATATAAATACCCCGCCCATCGTGTCCGATCGAGTGTATATCGTTATTTATAGGTACATTCAATTGTAAATCTTTATATTAAAATTAACAAACTATCATTTAGTTAAATAAATATAAAGCCCATTAATTGCCCATAGTCTAATTTCCACAAGTGTCGTTCTTTTGTCCAAACCCTAATTATGGTACAAAGCCCGATTACCCAATTTTAATATTTTTAGCCCAACATCATGATTACTTTGTCTTAAATAAACATAATAATAACTTAAGTACGAGACATTAATTTAAAAAGGAGAACATAGCTTACATTGATTATTTATCGCGTAGTGTTACACGGACAGAGCTCCGACTTTAAAACCCGTAAAATAACCTTTGCATAACCCAAACTAATCTAATATAAAACTAAACTAATTTATATTATATATATATATATATATATATATATATATATATATATATATATATATATATATATATATATATATATATATATTTATATTTATATTATATATATCAGAGAGAGATTGATATTGGGGATGGTTGAACTCGGCAGAAGCTCGTTCATTTTATAGGGAAATTCTGATTTTTCAAACTCCGCGAGTCGTGGAGTTTTAAGCCTGCAAACTCCGCGAGTCGTGGAGTTTGAAAATTCAGCTCACACAATTTTGAAACCTTGCTTGTCGACATAATTTATATATAAATATAAAATATAAATAATTAATATAATTATTTATATATTATATTATATTCTTGTGCATAGTAGACTTGTAATTTTTTGTCTGTTGCGTCGGGCGTTGATAGTTGACTCATGTCCCGGTTCCGGATTTTCGAACGTCCTTGCGTACAATTTAATATCATGTACTTTGCGTTTTGTAACTTGTACTCTTATCATTTTGAGACGTTTCTCATCAATAAATTGAACCACTTGGATTGTATCTTGTACATTTGAGCTTTTTGGACATTTTTGTCTTCAAATCTTCGTTTTCGCCTTTTGTCTTCGCACTTATTTATTTAAACAATTACAATGAAAATATAATACAATTACATATGAAAACCTATTATTTAGGAGGGATATTGGTATGAAATATATGTTCCTTTTTAGTCTTATCACCTGCATACCTTATTAGGATATTTCGAGTCAACAAAACCTTCAGGCTGAACCATATAGACATCTTCCTCAAGATATCCATTTAGGAAAGCGGTCTTGACATCCATTTGCCATATTTCATAATCATAATGAGCAACAATGGCAAATAATATCCTAATAGACTTTAGCATTGCCACAGGCAAAAAAGTTTCATCATAGTCAACCCCTTGAGTTTGAGTGAAACCTTTTGCTACTAGTATAGCTTTATATGTATCCAAGTTTCCATGTATGTCGGTTTTCTTCTTGAAAAGCCATTTACAATCAACTAGCCTGGAGCCAGTAGGTTGTGCAACCAGTTCCCAAACTTGGTTGTCATATATGGATTGCATCTTAGCGTTCATGGCTTCCTGCCATTTATCTTTATCAATCCTTGATAAAGCATCTTGGTAGTTTGTTGGTTCATCTAAATCAACCACATAGCAACCATCCATGAGAAACCCATATCTCTCAGGAGGATTACTAATCCTACCAGATCTTCGAACGTCTTGTATACTTTGATCATCCATTTGATCATTCTCAACATTTTCATGTTGAGTGCTAGTGTCAACCAATTATGTATCATCTACTTGATCTTGAACCTCTTCAAGATCTATCTTCCTTTCACTATTACCTTCCATTAGGAACTTGGTTTCAAGGAATTCAGCTTTCCGAGCAATAAATACATTTTGCTCAGTTGGATCATAGAAATAGTATCCCATATCATCCTTGGGATATCCTATGAAGATACACTCCATGGATCGAGCATTCAACTTATTAGCGACAAAGCATTTAGGATAAGCTTCACATCCCTATACTTTTAAGTATGATAGAGAAGGAGGTTTTCCAAACCATATCTCATGAGGAGTTCATTCCACTTTCTTGGTTGGGGCCATATTTAAAATACGAGCCGCGGAGCATAGACAATAACCCCAAAATGATAGAGGTAACGAGCTTCTTGCCATCATAGATCGAACCACATCCATTAGGGTTCGGTTCCTCCTTTCGGAAACTCCATTAAGTTAGGGTGTTCCAGGAGGAGTAAGTTGTGAGATGATCCCACAACCTTTAAGATGATCTTGGAAAGCATCGCTTAGGTATTCACCTCCTCTATCGGTACGAAGTACCTTAATTGTCTTGTTGAGTTAATTTTGTACTTCATTTTGATATTCTTTGAATGCTTCAAAAGTTTCGTCCTTGTGCCTTAATAAATAGATATATCCGAAACAACTGAAGTCATCAATGAAAGTAATGAAGTATCTTTCACCATTCCTAGTCATGGGCTTAAAGGGTCCACATACATCCGAATGTATTAATTCCAATAAGTCCTTAGCCCTTTCATAGGTCCCTTTGAAAGTTGCTTTAGTCATTTTCCCTTGTAAACAAGATTCACATACATCAAATGAGTCTAGGTCACTTGATTTCAAAAGACCATTCTTTTGAAGTGTATGCATTCGGTTCTTGTTTATGTGACCAAGGCGACAATGCCATAAGTAGGAATCACTCAAATCCCTTTTGAGTTTCTTGGTGTTTGCATGGAACATTGAGCTATTGTATGATGTGTCATCATGAACCAATTCATAAATACCATTCAAAGGCGAAGCCTTGAAATAGAACACATTATCTAAAGAAACATGGATATCATCATTAACAAAATTAAAATCCAAACCACATTGTCTTAAACGGGAAATAGAAATAATGTTTCGAGTCAAATCAGGAGCATACAAAACATTTTTCAAAACAAGCTCCAAACCAGTTTGTAGCTTTAAAACAAAGTCTCCTTGAGCTTCTACGTGCACCTTTGCACCATTTCCCATGAAGAGACTTGTTGTTCCTGCATCTCGTTTACTTCTTTTGAACCCCTGCAAAGAATTGCAAATATGAGTTTCACATCCTGTGTCTAATACCCATGTATTAGAAGAAGTAATACTTAGCTCAATGTATACCATATATACATTACCCGGGGTTTGCCCTGCATCCCTCTTTTCTTTCAACTCCTTTAGGTAGATCGGGCAGTTGCGTTTCCAGTAACCCATCTCACCGCAACCAAAGCACGGATCTTCCTTGGGGTTTGCTTTACCAGCAACCTTTTGCTTCTTGTTATTGTTGGTTGTGGTAACCATCTTCCCCTTTCCCTTGCCTTGGTAGGTGGGTCCTTTCCTCTTAGCCACCTTTGGCTTAGAAGTGGAATTATTCTTGGACCCACCTTCATTGATCATAAGCACGGGTGAAACCCTTTTACCCATGCTTGATTCGGCCGTCCTAAGCATGGCATGCAATTTGCCAATGCTCTTATCCCAACCATTCATGTTGTAATTCATCACGAATGTGTCAAACCTTTTTGACAAAGAGTTGAGAATAAGGTCCGTGGCTAATTCATTGGACACGTTATAATTTAGATGGTGCAATCGATCAATTAGACTTTTCATCTTAAGGACATAAGATGAAACGGATTGGGAGTCATCCATTCGACATGCATGAAGTGCTCGAACCATTTCGAAGCGCTCGACACGAGCTTGTTGAAGGAACATCTCCTTCAATTGTGTGATCATGTCATTCGCACTATGATGCTCGAAGTCATTTTGGAGTTCGGGGATCATAGTCCCAAGCATAAGGCAAGAAACTTGCACCGAATCGGTGCAATATTTCTCCCAATATGCCATACCTTCGGCATCATCCTCCTCGGGTTGGTCGGGAATGGGGTCTTCCAACACATACGCCCTATCCTCAAGCTTGAGGACAATTCTTAGATTGCGGTACCAATCCATGAAATTCGTATGGTTGAGTTTTTCCTTTTCGAGTAAGGACCTTAAAGATAGGTTATTAAAGTTAATTGGTGCGTTTGGAATGTTGTTGTTATTGGCGGCCATCTACAAAATTTAAAAAAGTTCGTTTAAGTATCATTTATAATTTAACAATCAATACCCTTTTATATCCAATTAATATATTAAATTTTAGAATCCAACGGTAAACCAAATTCCGGTTAGCTGACCTTTATCCCGTTATTTGATTTAGCTAGGTAGTCATTTATGTGACATTTGCAATCCCTTTCCAACTCCTAAGGTATGGGATCATGCAATCCTTTTGCATGGCATATTTATCCCATCAATGCCTATTTGTTCCTCATGCTTCGGTGACCCTAAGTTCATGATTCTCAAATCAAGTCGTCCTACTTGTGTAAACATGTAAACTTAACATACAAGTGGTTAGGTGACCTTTATCCCACAAGCATGCGAAATTCACCTTAATCATATTAGTTTGCTCATAATGGTTAGGTGACCTTTATCCCATCATGAGTTCCCTAATATGCCTAAGTGTCACACAAAAGGATGGCGTTAAACTTGTTTACCTTGTTAATAAAAGGGATTTTAAGTTTCCTTAATTTCAGTTTAAGAAAACTTTTATACCATACACTAACATGCATTTAGTGTGTGGTACTTGTGAAAAGATTTTCATGTCTTGTAATAAAGCCAATTTTATTACTTTAAAAATAAACCATTTTATTATGTCTTAATAATCAATTATTAAAATCCTTTTAGCCATTTTAATTTAACCAATTTAAATTAAATTTTGCTCTTTGCATGTTGTTAATAATTTCCAATTTAACCAATTAAATTATAGTTTTGTTTTGTCGATATGTTGTAGCAACCAAACATACAATCCATAATTAAACAAATAAACAACCACACATGCAAAACAATATGTTCACAATCAAGCCTTTTGGTGGACATTTGTTTAGCTGAAAGCAAATGTCACCGGTTAATGGGTCAAAACACAAAGTAGGAGATTTTACATCTCCCACTAAATCTTGCATCCAAATGCATTCTTCTTGTGTTCTTCCTTTGCTCCATCTTGTGCATCTTCATTTTTTACAAAAAAATATATCCTAATACATTTTTTTCTAGAAAATGAAAATACAACATAATCTATTTTACATATCAAATATAAAATAAATTACATAACCAAATGAATAAATAATATTACATGCCAAATGAATAAATATTAAATCAAACAAGCATGCAACCAACCACAAGGTCAAGGCTAGGATTGTGAACATTAACATACAACCAAACATGACCAAAATGGAAGAACCCTAAACCCATTTTGGGTCCCTAAAATTTCGGCCAAAAAGGAAACCCACCCAAACCCGAAAATTTTTGCATTCTACATTCATGCATGTTCATAAAATGCAAAATGTAGTGGGTTTAAAGAACATATCGAAGCATATTCCAACAACTTCGGCTCTAGATACCATTATTGGGATTTAACAAGTTTCAAAATACTTAAAACCATTTTAAGAATCATTCAAAGCGAAAGCATATATATATATATATATATATATATATATATATATATATATATATATATATATATATATATATATATATATATATATATATATATATATATATATATATCATGTTAGAACTTGTTTACTTTAACCTTTTAAAGTCAAATCCCAAGAAGGATCAAGTTATGGAATATACTTACAAACTAAAAGTGGGTTTAGAGATAATACCTCCTCAAGCTAGTTGAGGGTAGATTCAAATGAGCAAGATGATGATGAAGATGATGGAAATGACAACTTCTAACTTGAAGCCTCAAGAGAGTAATACCCCAAGCTTTTAACCCCAAGACCCTTGATTTTGGTTAGGATTTATTTTACACTCGAAATGAGCTTCCAAAATAAACTCAAGAACTCCCTTTTTTTACTCCAAAATTTTGGCCAAAAATGGTTGAAGAGAGGAAGAGAGAGTTTCAAGTTACTTGATTGTTCAATGTATGTGTAAGTATCATTTAAGTGGGTTACATGCACATGCACATGGAAAGAGAAGTAACTTTTCCAAGTGACCAACCAAAATGCATGCACACTCCAATCTCCCATGCCACTTATTTTTATATAAATTTAAATTTTATAAAAGTAAACTTTTATAAATAAATTTATAATACTTGCACATTATTTTTATGTATACATTATTTTATAAAACCAATTTATAAAATGTAACATAAAATAATTAATTATTTAACCTATAAATAATTAATCCTTTATATATAAATTATTCCATAATTATATATATATATATATATATATATATATATATATATATATATATATATATATATATATATATATATATATATATATTAATCAAGTAATATTATTTTAGAAACCATTTTCTAAAATTCAAGTGTTACATATTTAATCAACGATCCAATCACAAAGATCAAATATGAATAAGGTGCCGGTAAGCTTGTTACTGGGTATGACCCGACTTGGATCAAAACACATTAGCCACATTAATTTAATATGTCTCTCGGTCATATGAAATACCTTCAGGATCATTAGCTAATTCAATAACAATTTCATCAAGTATTTCAATCAAACAATAATTATTCAATTAATTTGGGGCAAATCCTTACATTAGAGCTTCATCGATAAGCAAACACAATCAAATTAGCTAAGCATGGCTAAACTAACAATAATCAAAGACAAAATATCACAAATAAACTTCATGTTCCAACAATTACAAGTTTTCAAATGAAAACAATGAAGATAAAGGTAGAGATTACAACCCAAATGGAAATATGATCTACATCTAACACTAAAATTGCTTGAGCTTGAGCATAATTCTTCAAATTAGCCTTAATCTCCCACTAGATGATGAAAATAGGGGTTTTAGGGTAAAAATCGAGGTAAAATTGCAGCCCCCCCAAAACCTAATCCCATTTTCTATTTATAGTCTTGATAAAAATTCTGCACAAAACATCGAAGATGCGGCGCATTTAGTTGGAGATGCGCCACATTTGGTCATCGAAAGAGTGATGCACCGCATGTAGGTGGAAATACACCTCATTTAGCTGAATGAATGCACCACATTAATAGATTAATGTGCCGCATTTTTATGCCTTCAAATATTCTGGTGCGAAAGGGGCCAAATTTACACTAGAGATGCGCCGCATTGGCCATTTTGGTGTACCACATTTGCTGAAATTTTGCATTCTCTTAGTTTTTTCCATTTTGGTTCACTTTTTGGCCAAACTTGGTCAATTTTATACCAAGAAGTGATATCTAGCCATGAACCATCAATTTGCTCAAATAAACACCTTCCAAGCTCAATAAACCACTAGAAACGAGTGAAACGAGGGAGATATTGTGAGGTAAAAATGTGTAAATCGAGCAATATCACTCATCATCAAAAAGATCAGTTAAAAGATTAAAGGAATAAAAAAGATCATCATAATCGAATTTCCAAGGGGAACCCTCTGCCAGGAGCAAGATTAGCATGTCGTTGATCATTTACTTCAAAACATTCTTCAACATTCCGTGTTTCAGTATTGGAGATTCTCTTGTAAGGGTTTCAATAGCCTAAAAAACTTCGTGTCACCACCTTAGCATTGAATTTGCCTTCAGAATTCTGTCTCATGATGGTACACGGTGCTCCAAAGGGTTCTAGATGTTTCACGTTAGGTTTCCTTCTATTTAGAAATTCATAACAAGTCATCCCATGTTGTTTGACTGACAATAACCTATTCATTATATAATAAGCATTAACAAGAGCCCCACTCTAAAAATTCACTGGTAAACCGGAGTCAGCCTACATAGTCCTTGATGTTTTTATCAAAGTTCTGTTCTTCCTTTCTACAACTCTATTCTTCTGAGGAGTATAAGGGGGACTAAATTTTTGCTTAATCCCTCTCTCGTTACCAAATCCTTCCATTTTCCTGATTTTTGAATTGAGTCCTATATTCTGTGTGAATCCTCCGAACCATCAGCTCATACAATGTTTCTAGCTTTGTAATCAATAACTTGATTTGCTCAAAGTTTATGTTTTATCTTTATCACATTACAACCCAAGATAACTGCGAATCATCATCTCTCACCACTAAGCAGTAAGTATCTTTCATGATGCTGTTTCGTCTAATAGCTCCAAAAAGATCAATATGTGAGAGCTCGAGACGGGTGTTGATCGAATGATGATTTGTTGGTTTGTGCGCCTTCTTAGTTTGCTTACCTTACTTACATGGAATATATACATCCAAAATGTGAAAGCTTTTGACGTTAAATTCTTCAACAAGTTATTTGTGATCTAGATTATTCATCTTTTGCAAACTCAAATGTCGCATTCTCTGGTGCCATGTAACGGATTCTAGTTCATTGGCTTTTGACACAAAATCTTGTTGATTAGTAGCGATATATACAGTAGCTTTGGATGTATCCAGAATATATAGGTCCTGACTCCCTAGAGCAGTCATAAGAATCATGTCTTCCGGTATCCCAAACTCATTCTTCAAAATATAGCCCAGTTTATCATCAAATGCCACTTTGTATTTCTTGATGCGCACTTGAAACACTGACAACTAGTTATTTGGCATTTTATTGATCATAATTAACCTTGTCCAAACACACATTCTCATTTGAGATCATACCTTGGGCAGAGATAAGTCCTCCATAATCGCCTGCGAACGCAACTGATCCTCCTTGAATCTATTTGAAATTAGATGACAAGGATGCGTTTCTCTTCATGTGTCGGGACGCCCCACTATCAACAATCCAGGTATTGGTGAGTGGATTATAGATGACCTGTACAGCACACAAAAGAGATTTGTTTGAGAAGGCAACCCATGCCTGAATGGCAGTAGGTTTCCCATCAAAACCAAGTACTTGTTTATCCACCCATTTTCCCGTAGATCCTGATGGAACATCAAAGATAACTACACCATCCACTTATGTCTTTAATAACCCGAGTTCTATGTAATGGTCGTTAAAAGTAAACAAATTTTTCTTAACGATATTGGGGGATGAAACCTTAGGAGGAGGTGCAATTATCATATGCTGCTCAGACTTGCTCTTACCATTTCCAAGCGACACTTAATTCTTAAAAAGAGAGATTGACCGACTCTCAAAAGAATGTTTAGATGATGAGATTGAAGTACATTCATCAAATTTTGCATTTAGATCAACTTTCCCGCGTGGCATATGCATTTTCTAGAAACATTAATTAGCATGATGACCTACATTACCACTGTTAAAACATGGTCTGGAGCAACAAATATTCCTCGGTAGACTGGTCCAAACTTAGGATTTCATCTAACTGGAGATCCAGGGGATCTATTCCTAGGAGGAGTGGGAAATCGTTACCTTAGAGATGAGTATTTGGAGCATTTCCATTAATGTTCTTAGTAGGTGTGAACCTCTCGCAACTCTCACACTTAAGAGAAATATAATTAATCTCAGCCCGTGGGTTACTCTCTCTAAAAAACTTAACTGGCTTCTTTAATGGATTTCCTTTCTTATATTGGCCAGGTCTCACACTATTCCTAGGTATCAGGTTTCCGTTGGTGTTCTTCTTGAAGGTTGAATTCTTGTTTTTTAGAGTGGTGATCGATTTGGGTTCAAATTTCACGATCTTAAGCACTTTTTTCATCCCGGTTCCATGCACATCCTTCTCATTTTCAGAATCAGTAACACAATCCTCTAGCTTACCTTCAACCTTACATAAACACTCAGGAATTTCTACCCCTTTACCTTTATCCTTAGATATCACTCCTTTCTCCGACTTAGAGTCACTTGCTACAGGTAATAAGATCTCATTCACACATGATCCTGAATGTCTCAAAAGTGTTTGAATGGAGGTGTACACACTGGTTATAACCAATACCTTTTAGCTATTCGTTCTTAGTAGGCATGAAATACTCAGTAACATAAGCAGAACATTAAAAGCTATCTAACTTAGTCTAATCAGATTTTTAGCTTATCTTAAAAGACTCATTTTCTCTCTTCAGGCTCTCAATAGTATTCAAATAAATAGTACTACATTTCTACTTATCTAACAAGGTAGCCTTAAGGTCATACACTTGAGTCTCTAAAGTCTGAATAGTTTCATTATAAGCCCTTTCATTTTTCTTAAGAACACGATTATCCATATAAAGAATCCTAACCTCATTATAATTTTTCTTCATATTAGTAATTTCTTGTTCAAGTTTGACACAGTTATTACAAATAGAAGAGGGTTCATTGTGTACCTTAGAACTGCTAGAATCATCAGCCATGAGAGCATTGTTCATATTAAGATGAACAATTTTTGATTCAGACTCTAACTCCAAGATTGAGTTGTCAGTCTTATACTCCAGTTTGTCTATGTTTACCCTAACCCATGCCAACCCAGTAAGTATAAACTTTTCTTCAACGTTTTTAGAATTCTTAGAAACACCTACCTTTACCTCATCCTAACCCTTGCACTCAACCTCAGTAGCAGTTTCAGAATCGACACAAGATACTTCATCTGAAGTGAATAAGAACAACTTTTATCTGACGATGTCTTAGTTTCAGAACCACGAGCGTTAGGGAATATGTTTCTGACTTTCTCTTATATTCTTCTTCACTGAATCCAGCGTAGCAAAGCTTCTGCCCAAATTGCATGGGCAACTACTTTGAAATAATAAAACTTCATCCATTAGATGAGCCGGTACATCATATTGTAGCTTTTTCAGAACTAGTCTCCGCATTCAACTTTGTCCTTCTAACCACATTTGGCTAATTAGAAACATATTCATCCTCAGCAGTAACTGACCAGTCGTATGCTTCATCAGAATGTGTGGCTGCTAGTGCCTTTGAAGAAGATTCTTTGGAAGTTTGCTTATTTCCATCTTCAATAGGCCTTGTGATCCTAGACCTGTTCTCTCCTAGCTGGTTATGAAATGGATTATGAAATCTCATCATTTTAGGCCTATTGCAAGTCTTAGCAAAGTGTTCCAACTTATCACAGTTATTACATCTCATCTTATTCATATCAAATCAAAATTTTGTGTCCTTAGATATCCATCCTTTCCATCTCATCATCATCATCTATCCAACATAATCCTCCGTATCCAAGTGACTCTTTCTTATCTGACCGCTAATAAAGTCATTATAGAAGTTCAGCACTAATGCTTCTAGCGCCATGCCCTCTTCAACTAACTCCAACATTCTCTGTTTCAAGTTCTATGTTTTCAACACATTTTCCTTCACCTCATAGGTAGGTGACGATGATTGATGTAATGCAGATGACTGGATGATGAATGACTAGCTTTGTAGCCACTCGGTGGTTCACTTCTTGTGTTGTTAGTGTTGTTTAACACAAAAGTTGTATATAGTGGTGAGTGTGATTGTACTGAACCTAACGGTTTAGAATTATAAAGAGTTGGGTTTTGAGGAAACTCAAGTCTTTTTCTTATAGTAAATTGATCCAATTCCATTTCCATCAACAATGATATAAAGTGATTGAGAGTTGTAGTGCTTAGAATATTGCGTGCTTCAAGGATTTCCAAAAATGAATCCCATTTTCTTGCAGTCCTTCTTTCAAACCCATCATTGTTTCCAATTATGATAGATGAACACCACGGTTCTTTAATCCTTCAGTAGATGATGGTCGCACAACAGTATCCTCCAAACGCTCAGTACTCGTTGCTGCAAACCATTCCCATTCCTCTATCAAAGTCTTACCCATTTGTATCTATAAGTCATGCTCCCATCTCTTCCTGCTATAAAAGCTTCCCAGACAGTCTTTGATGTGGTGTTACTTTTAAACTGATGATAAATGTCTCGTGATAGTGCCTAGGTAATATAAGCATAAGTTTTGCATTCCAAGTTGTATGTTTCACGTTCTCATTCAAAGAATTCACTTGGTGTCTTAGGAACTCCCTCATCACCCTATGAGAATTCATATACGTTCTCAATCATGGCCCACATACGCTTATCTATACCATTTATACAAATGATAAACCTAGTATTCCAGTGGCCATAAGCATCTAGACATTCTAATTTGAGAACCCTACTCAAGCTCCCTGATTCTTTTAAGAAATTATTAGCTTATGAACACTAGCGGATGGAATAGCCATTGCATAATTAGTAGCAGTGTAATCACCTGGTTATGATATTTTAAGTTTCAAGTGTTTAAAGGTTTATGTGTTTCAATGTCGATAGATATTCACTGACTGACTGTCAGTAGTCCCTGTCTGTCGGTCGGTAGCCTAGTTTAGCGGTCGAAAGTCTAAGTGTAACAATTAAAGATTTAAGAATCACTATGTCATCTAATAGTCTGTCTATTGATTGATAGTCTATGGTCTTACTGTTAGTTCTACTGATCGATGCACTATACTGTCAGTCGGAAGTCAACTAAGCTTTAACTCCTTAACTAAGATTCTATCGATAGAATGACTGTTTGTCGATAGATAGACGAGTGTTTGTTTCCTGATTGAAGTTCATCTAGTGACAGTACATAAAATTTAGGGTTTTCGACTTAAGTCGATCTAGACGGCCTTTATGATGGAAAAATCTAAACTTTTACGATAGTGACTTCAGGGAAACACCTATGAACATAAGAACACTCAAAAATATGAATTTTGAACGTAAAATTCCAACTTTTTGGAAGAAAAAAACGCAAGTTTTTCAAGAAACCCAAAACAACTTTTTAAGATTTCGATTAAAAACGTTTGTATTAGTAACCTTATGCATTGATACCACTCTGTAGATGAATTTGGACCTTAGAACAAACACTATTCAATTTCACTAGATTAAGGTTTTTGAACAAACGTGAACTTTCAAGTTCGTAGAATCGAACCTACAAGAGATTAGAATGATGCCTAGAGTTGTTATTCATGTTGGGTGTGATTTTGAACAAAAACCTATAGAGAATACGCGGATATGGTTGTGTAAAATCTACAATTATTCAATGAAACTATAACCCTTATTTATAGTCTGCAGGTGACTGTCGCCCCACGTACTTTGTCTGCCGGTCAATAGTCTTACATTGTTGATAGTTAGTCATCTCAAAAATGTATTCCACCAACTTAACTCTATCTGCTGACTGAGGGCTTCTGTCATTCGATTGACAGTAAAATCAATTTAATTTTGTTTTAACTTTAACGATTTTGTTACTTGAATAATATAATAAACGATAATCATAACACACATCAAAGTAATATCATAAATAAACCAAAGTTAGTTGTTCATTACACTTTAACATACAATGATTAATTCAATGTACAAAATAATTAAAATTAGGGGTTTCAAAATATGCACTAACAAAAACACACAAATCATTCGGAATTTTTTTTCAAAGTAGAAATATTTTCTAGGTCTTTAGAAAAATAGAAATTCAAACAAAATTTTTATAAATATAGGTAAACCGGTGATTGAAATGCCAGCTTGCAAGTTTTGGGGCCAAACTGATGTTTCAATTGCCGGTTTGGCCACGTGGTTGATTCTCTGTCAAACCGGCAAATTAAATGCCGATTTGACTCTTTAACTGGAAGAGTTTTCGCACCAACTACCTTATCATTTAATCACTCAATCCGTGACTTTAATACCGTCCAACCAAAAAAGGCCACGTGTACAAACTGACAAATGAAGGCCGATTTGTATCAATATATATACCGACGTATGGTTCATCAGTTTGTATCACTCCTTCACATCCCACTCAATTTTTTAAAACACATACACGATTTTACAACGAATCCCGCCTAACCTCGAGCAACTCTGATCGATGAATCACGATTATTTTTACAATCTCAAGGAACTCACAAAGCGTACAAGGTTTTTATGGGTGCTGTTCAAGATGTCCTGTCCCTGATAGATTCGAAAAAGTTAAACCCAGACGATCGGATCGGGGTTTATGGCATCATATGGAAGATCTCAAAGCTGCAGACGAGTTTATAGACGCATCGGTTTACGGTTATATTCAACAAACGGGTTTAGGGCAGATTTTCAAAAAAGGATACCAACTATTGGATCACGCTCTTATTTCAGCGTTGGTAGAACGGTGACGGCCGAAGACGCATACCTCCCACTACTCTATTGGTAAAACGTTCATAACCAATTAATTTGTATTTATGTAATATATAATTCAAATATTTATTCTATATAATCAATTAATTCGTATTTATATTACTAGTTAATTCGTATTTATATAACTAATTGATTTGTATTTAATTTAATTTGTATTTAAATTGATTAAATGTAAAATATATTTAATTTCTATTTAAACTAATTTGTATTTAAATTAATTCGTATTTGAATGTAATTAATTATGTATTTAAATTAATTATATATATTCGTATATTTGAATTAATTCGTATATATATATTATATACGTATATTATTTATTAATATGAACTGTATTTCGTATATATATAATATACGTTTATATATATATATATATATATATATATATATATATATATTCGTATATATATAATTTATATTTATATATATGTTTTGCGTAGAAGAAGCAACGATAACGTTGCAAGATGTTCAAATTTTATGGTGTTTACCCATAAATGGAGATATTGTGTCCGGTGTAATGGCACAACAAGACGCCGGAGGAATGGTCTGATTTGCTGGCCAATATTTAGTAATTAATGTTCATCCTAATAAAATAAAGTCAGGACACATCTTAATATCTGCTTTATACAAGGAGTTGAATGAGGCCGTTGGTGAGACTATTAGATCTCACCAACAATGGGAAAGAGTTTATTTGTTAGCTGCCTTATCTTCCTTTTTATTCCCAGACGGTAATTCCACCAGTGCTCCGTTAAACTATGTGTATCACCTCATCAACTTTGAACGTTTGAGTTGGGGTAGTGCGGTGCTCACACATGTATATACAAATTTGTGTTGTACAGCTAAAAACACAGACCAATCAGGCATAAATGGTGCAATTCTTTTAGTACAAAAATGGTCATATGAAAGAATTCCTAGTCTTTCCCACGTCTTCTACAAGATATAGACTTACATCCAATGCTCCGTTGGATGGACCGTATGGTATGAGGTATATTATTTGTAATTTATATACTCTATGTTACTTCTAGTTCTTTAATTATTTGTAACTATATAAGTTAATTTCATTATTGTAGGTGGTATGGACCAAAGAGCTTAGTAGATACACCCACACATGTATTGAGTACGTGTCGCACATCATTGTTGGGGATACGCCCTAATGAGGTATATAACGAGGATATATTAATCTACAAATAAAGTTTATAAATTATATGTAGATATTAAAATAAACTGATATTTTATTATGTTGTTGAAGTTTCTTTGGCTTCCGCATGGAACTGTTATGCACCGTCTACTTGCTGAGTGTAGAGCTGATGTTAACATGTGGACATACCGTGTCGCTATTCTATTTTGGGCTACGATTGAGATGCATCTCCCAAATAGGGTATGCAAACAGTTCGGATGGATTTAGGATATTCTGCCGTCGGACTTGTTATTCACACCGCAACAGCATTATGCCATACACGGCACAACCTTACGGTCAAGAGCAAACGCGGATATAAGGCTAACGAACCCGCAAGCCGTGTACATAAGTCAGTGGTATGATCGAGCTCAAAGGGTCTATATTCCTACGTCGGGGGTAGGCACAGGCACGACTCATCGTTACTTTCCATGGTACTACCTGCGTACAATAGTGGTTATACGAGATATTAGGAGACCACAACCCTCCAACCAATATCGTGATTGGGCAACGGTGTAAGTAAAATAATTATATTATAGCATTTGTGTGAAATGAATTAGTTTTAATATTTATTTACATTTACCAATTGTGTAGGAGGAAGGTTTAACAAGGATAAGCGCGATGGTGATATCGGCTAAAAAGTCACGTTTTTGCCCCCGATATTGAGTCCCAAAAGCATAAAGTTCCAAACTTTTTTGGCAAAATAATTGCTTTTTCGGTTAAATTTGTAGATAAAGTTATTACGAAGACAATGCAAAAAGAATCAAGGGAATCGGTGTAACGACCCTGGAATTTCCAACATTTATTTATTAATAATTATTATTATTAATACGTGTGATTAAACGAATGTATGTTATTACAATTACATGTTACCATGATTGCCCGTACTTGACTTTTAAGTGCCCGAAACGTCTTTGTGACACACGAAACTTCACGAATAATATTTTCAAGTATTATTTGCATTCATGATTAAGTTTTATTAATCATTTTAATTAACTAAGGTTGTTGGTTAATTACTTGGGCATTTAGTAGTGTTAATGGACTTTTAATTGGATTAACTTGTTACTACTTGAAACTTGGGCTTTAATTATTGTTAGTGGACTTAAAGAGCCCACCCTACTTCATTCATGAACTCTTAAGCCCATACTTGCATGTAAGTATCATTTAGGTTACAACTAGTTAGTTAAAGACTTATAGAATCTTGTTACATATCATCCCCATGCACATACCACCTTATTATCCTACTTTTGTGAGCTTTACATACTAGTGACCATGGAATACTTCCCTCCCCCCTTTTGAATCAGCTGCAGACGTGGGCCTTTAGGCATAGAAGGAGAGTTTGTTGGCTTTCATTTTCATTACCTCACTTGCTAGACTTCTCTCATTCAAACACACATTCATTTGCTTTCATCTTTTCACTCTTTCTCTCTCACTTTTCTCTCTAAACCTTGTAAGTAACAAGTTCTTTTCTCCTTTCTTTCTTGGCCAAAAACCGAAACATATACATCTTGAATCATCATCATCACTTGTTGTTGTTGTTAATTACTTGTAGTTTACTTACTTGTTGTAATTACTTACTAGTTATTATGAATCAAACTCACTAGTTTGTTCATCATTTTATCTTGTATCTTCAAGAACATACAAGACATAAACTCTCTAGTTTATGATCTCCACTCATTACTTGTTTCAAAAGTTTGTAAGTTCATGTGTTAAAAACATACTTGTGATTCATGAAATAAACTTTAAAGTTTACTTTCCTTAAAGATCAAGCTTAGGCTTGAATCTTTAAAGTATGCAAACCATGAACTTAATTACTTGTTTACTTAGCTATTTACTTCATTTACTTGCACTTAAATTTCATGATTTATGTTATTATTGGTCAAATGTTACTAGTTAACTTTGATCTCATTAATCTTGAACTTAAAGTTAACTTTGAAAGTTCAAGAACACACAAAAAAGTTTTCTTTAAAAATAACTTTGTATACTTATGCTTGATCTAGACTTTTGGGTCTTGGATCTTCAAGATCTAACTAAGAACTATGTTCTAATCTTAGGATCTTGATTTATAAGTTCATTTTCAAGTTTGTAACTTATTATTAGCTTTATAGTTCATGTAAGTGTCAAACCTAAGACTTTGGTGTAACTTTGGTTCATCAAACTACATGCAACTCTTAAGTGAGTTGTGCTTCATGTCTTAGACTTGCACTAGGGTTATGATGGTCAAGACTTGGTTAATATGATATAGATACATCAATGAGTTGTACACTTGAAGCTATATGCATCAAGGATGAGAACCATGATGAACATCAAGCACCAAGACCACCGGAACTCACTTAAACTTACTGTTTCTGTCCAAAACCTACTGACCTGCTGTTTCTGTAACATACCAGCAGATCTGGGCTGTTCTAACCATGATTTTTAGATAGATCGTTTCAAGTAGATAGCTTTTCATATAGGACTCGTCTTAATCCGAGTAACGGTTTAGGATTTATGGCCCTCCGATCGTCACTATGTCCTTTAACGTTGTGCAGAAATTTCTGACCTACTCGCACTTAGACCGTCGCCACGGTCAAACAAAGACGAGTTTGCTTCTGGAATTTTTACCACACTTAAAGGACTCATATACGGAGCCGTGGCCACTGGTCTCACCTTGTTTCAGTAAGGGTAGAGGCCGTGGTGACTGACTGAAGTCAGCCTTCGTTGTAAACTACTTTCATAAACGAAACTTACTTTACACCTTTTGTTAAATGATGAATGATGATGAACCTTAAGACCTTAATTACATACTTTTAAACCTATTAATACGATTTACTGACTTAGTACTATTTGCCTTAGGGTTGAGGACCTTCGGACCGATTACTTGCACACCTTTTCCGAACCGACTTTACGACTACATTATCATTGTGAGTTATAGCATTCCCTTTTTACTTTAACTTATTTTGGGAACTGAGAATATATGCGGATTTTACATTTTACATACTAGGCACGAGTACTTAAACTTTATATATGTGTGGGTTATATAACGGCAGAAACATTCCCTTTAGCTCGGTAACGTTTAGTCATTGGTTTTTGAACCGGTGAATGCGAATCTTAGATATGGATCCATAGGGTTTGACATCCCCACTCGGGCTAGTCGCGCTAGCATTTAACGAGTGTTTAATACTTCGTAGACATACGCACTTACCAAGTGTACTTTCAAGGGGTATAAACGTTAAGTTAGTTACCAAGTGCCCACGGTTAACATATACTTTATCATACTGTTTTGAAACGCTCTTTGTAGCACTGAAATCTCGTGGCCTACCTTACATACTGTTATACTTAAACTATAGCTCACCAACCTTTGTGTTGACGTTTTTAAGCATGTTTTTCTCAGGTGCTTGAGGTTAGCTTCCGCTGTGTACTAGTCGTGCTGTAGACACCCGCTGCTTAGAGTTGTTATCGCATGGACTACTTTATTTGCATTCAAACATTAGTACTTTTGAACTATGACTTGTAATGACCATTGTGGCCACATACACTTATCATTTGCTTCTACTTAGTGAAGCATGCTTTTGGATTGTAAAACATTCGATGTTGGTTTAGACATCACTTTATTATTGAATGCAAACTCTTTTTGAAAACGCATATAGTACTTAACCTTGTAATGATCCTGTTGTTGATGATTCGTACACGATGGTTTTGTACGGGGCATCACATTTGGTATCAGAGCATTGGTTGTAGGGAATTAGGTTGCATTAGTGAGTCTAAGACCGACCCGAGTAGGATTCACTAATATGACTAATCTACAACTTGCTAGTTTACGTGTTTCCGCTGAATTTACTGCATGCTGCTGCTTACTGTTGCTGCTATATGCCGTATGCTACTACATGATTTCACTACTGCATGCTATTACTTGCTTTCGATTGCATGCTACCTTCGTTCGATTTGCTGTTATTGACATGCTACTTAATGTTATACATGATTTAAACTGTTGGCCTAATACGTGCTTGCTTTATGACTTAATGACATGGAAAATTTATTTTTCCTTGTTCAGATGTCGGATGTACCACCTGCTAGCATTTTGGGCAGTTCAGACTCAGACCCCGTCGCCCCACCTGCTGCTGCTGCCGATCCACCGGTCCCGCTACCCATTAGTGATCCCGGCGCTTCTACTTCCGGAGCCAGTAGTAGTACACCTGCCCCACTGGCTGCTTCCGATGGACACGTAGACCCTACGGAGATTCCAGCTCCGTCTGCTCCCGGACCCTTGGGGTCACAGCCCCGCATCGGTGGGATTGAGATTCCCGCAGAGTTCGGGGAAGGGCCATTTCGTAACCATATGTGCACGCCTTGCCGACGCACTCCCGACGGATGTTTAGTGCCGATTCCGTCGGGCAGACATAGACAGATGTTGGCCGCCTTCGGACTACCAGCTCAGCCGCCCGTGCCACCACCACATGATTCGGATGACTCATTATCCGCCGATTCTTCATCAGATGATTCTTCATCAGACTCCAGTGACGACGAGGACCTTGCCGATATACCTATTCAGGCACCCTCCACCCCGTCGAAGAAGCGGTACCGTCCTGACGGCACCGTCATTCCAGGGGTGAATGGAGGTCGTGCTTTCACTGACACTTTTGGTTGGCGTCAGAGGATTACTGCCCGTAAGCGGCTTGTGCCGTACCCTGCCGACCCACAGATACGTAAGGTTCCCCGTTACGTATTGACTATTCCTGGAACCGTACCGCCTAGATTTAGATACGGACCATTCCCATCTAGGGAGGTACCGTCTACATCCGGAGCTGGACCATCTACTTCAGCACCACCTGCACCACCGGCACCATCTGCACCGCCGGCACCGCCTGCCACACCATCTCCCACAGTCGAGGAATTGACAAGGGAGGTGGGAATCCTCCGAGCTCGGGTTACTGAGCTCGAGGAGCAGTTGGCTCAGGTTTTAGATATCCTACACCCACCTTCACCGTAGGACTTTTGTATTTAGATTTCGTTATGTAATCTAGTTGTAGTTTTTTGTATTACTCATGTATTGTATGAACTTATTCGGATGTACGAAACCTATTATTATTAATGGAACTTTGCGTTATTTAATTCTTGCACGATGTTCTATTTACATTACTGTACGATGATTCTGTGGTATTTGTACCTAGATGCATTATTTAATAACATGTGATGTTTTGATTCCATGTTGGTTACTATATACTACATTACTACATATTGAATGCTGGATTTTGACTTGAGTCAAAATTTTTGTTTAGAATATCATGGCTAATGGAAGATCCACACCTACCGCCGCCCAGATTGAGGACATGATCAACGAACGGGTCGCTGCAGCCCTAGCCGAAAGAAACCTCCAAGCTTTACCACCACCACCACCAGTTATTCCACCCGTTCGAAATGGGTGTACCTACAAGGAATTCCAGAGCTGCAAACCGCATAACTTCAGTGGAACCGAGGGACCGGTTGGTCTTACCAGATGGTTCGAGAAACTTGAATCAGTATTCTGAGTTAGCAACTGTTCGGAGGACAATAAGACCAAGTTTGCATCTTGCACGCTATCTGACGGCGTGCTAACGTGGTGGAACACGTTAGCTCAAGCGAAAGGCATTAATGAGGCGTATGCTACGCCATGGGAGGAATTCAAGGCGGCTATGATTGTTGAGTATTGTCCGAGAACCGAAATTCAGAAGATAGAAACCGAGTTCATGCAGTTAAAGGCCGTTGGGAACGACCTTGATGGTTACAACAGGAGGTTTCTTGAGTTAGCTCTTATGTGTCTGACAATGGTCACCCCGGAATTCAAGCGTATGGAGAGATACTTCTGGGGACTCCCTAAGTCCATCAAAGGAAACGTCACATCGTCCAAATCATCGAATGTTCCCGAAGCAATGTGCATGGTGCATACTCTCATGAATCATATTCTCATTGATGAGCCAGAGAAGGCTAAGTTTGAAGCTGGAAGTAGTGAAAAGTGAAAGTGGGATAATAATAATAACAACAACTACTACTACAACAACAACAACAACAACAACAACAACAACAACAACAACAACAACAACAACAACAACAACAACAACAACAGGGGGAGAACCTATGACCAGACCCCCGCCAAGAGGCACAACAACGGTGGAAACCCCAACCCCAAAAACAACACCAACTCCAACCCGAACTACAAGGGAACCTTACCACAATGCAAGCGGTGCTACAAGCACCATATTGGATATTGCAATGTTGTCTGTGAGAAGTGTCAACGGGCTGGGCATATCAGGAAAGACTGCAAGGTCTCCACTTTGAATGGAAAGCCGAACACCAATGGACCGAAGAAGTGCTACGAATGCGGACAGATGGGCCATTTTAGAAGTACGTGCCCAAACAAGCGAAAAGACGACGGACCACCCTGCGCTAGAGCTTTCAATGTTAATGCAAGGGATGCACGCGATAACCCTGACTTGGTGACAGGTATATTCAAAATCAACAATCTTTTAGCTTCTGTCTTGTTTGATACTGGTGCGGATAGAAGTTATGTATGTAGACATTTTTGCGATAAGATTAATTGGTCATTAGTCCCGGTAAAAGAGAGTATGCTTGTCGAGGTCGCAAATGGAAAACTTGAAAAGGTTGACCATATTAGTCGTGGAGCTATTATCAACATAGCTGGTGCAGATTTCGAAATTGACTTGATACCTATCAAACTGGGAAGTTTTGACGTGATCATCGGTATGGATTGGTTGAGTAAGATAAAGGCCGATATTATGTATGGAGATAAAGCACTTCGCATACCACAAGGAGATGGCAAACCACTGATCATCTACGGAGAAAGATGTACCTCAAAGCTGAACCTCATTAGTTGCGTGAAAGCGCAAAAGATTATGAAGAAGGGACGTTTTGCTGTCCTAGCACATGTGAAAGCAGTAGAAACTGAGGTGAAGAGCGTGAATGACGTTCGAATTATGAACGAATTTTCCGATGTCTTCCCAGAGGAATTGCCTGAATTACCGCCGCAGAGAGCAGTAGAGTTTCAGATTGACTTAGTGCCAGGAGCTGCACCTGTAGCTCGCGCACCTTACCGACTCGCACCTTCTGAGATGCAAGAACTACAAAGCCAACTGTAAGAACTACTTGATCGAGGATTTATCCAACCAAGTTTCTCGCCTTGGGGCGCACCTGTTCTGTTTGTGAAGAAGAAGGATGGATCCTTTTGTATGTGTATCGACTACCGTGAACTCAACAAATTGACAATCAAGAATCGATATCCTCTTCCACGAATTGACGATCTTTTTAATCAACTACAAGGATCGAGTGTCTACTCAAAGATCGATTTGTGATCCGGCTATCACCAGTTGAGGGTGAAGGAAAGTGACGTGATGAAAACTGCATTCAGGACCCGTTATGGTCATTATGAGTTTCTCGTGATGCCATTCGGTTTGACAAATGCACCTGCCGTGTTCATGGACCTCACTGCAAGCCGTACTTGGATAAGTTTGTTATCGTCTTCATAGATGATATCCTCATCTACTCTAAGAGCGAAGAAGAACATGAGCAAAACCTTCGATTAGTGCTTGAACTCTTAAGACAAGAGCAACTTTATGCCAAATTCTCCAAGTGCGGATTTTGGTTGAAGGAAGTTCAATTTCTGGGTCATGTTGTGAGCGACCAGGGTATAATAGTTGATCCCGCCAAGATTGAAGCTATCAGCAAGTGGGAGACCCCCACTACTCCAACTCATATTCGCCAATTCCTAGGTCTCTCCAGTTACTACCGAAGGTTCATTGAAGGATTTTCTCTGATTGCACGTCCTTTGACCGCGCTGACTCACAAGGGCAAGAAGTTCATTTGGGAACCCGCACACGAATCAGCATTCCAAACTTTGAAGAAGAAGATAACCACCGCACCTATCCTATCACTTCCTGAGGGCAGTGACGACTTTGTTGTTTATTGTGATGCATCGAAGAGTAGTTTTGGTTGTGTACTGATGCAACGATCAAAGGTTATTGCCTATGCCTCCCGCCAATTGAAGATTCACGAGCGGAACTACACTACACATGATCTTGAACTTGGTGCAGTTGTCTTTGCGCTTAAATTGTGGAGACACTATTTGTATGGAACTAAGAGTACTATCTTCACCGATCACAAGAGTCTCCAGCACATCTTCGATCAGAAGCACCTGAATATGAGACAGCGTCGATGGATTGAGAAGCTCAATGATTACGATTGTGAACTTCGTTATCACCCTGGCAAGGCCAATGTTGTTGCTGACGCTTTAAGCCGAAAGGAGAGGACGGCACCTCTTCGTGTTAGGGCTCTGAACATCACCATCCATTCGAACCTCAACAGTCAGATCAGAGTAGCCCAAGATGAGGCTCTCAAGGAGGAGAATATATCTCACGAACATTTGAACATACTTGTCTCTCGATTCGAGGTTAGGGAGTCTGGACTCCGATGTTAAGCCGGTAGAATTTGGGTACCACTCTATGGAGATCTACGGAACCTCATACTTGATGAAGCACACAAATCGAGATATTCGATTCACCCTGGAGTAGGAAAAATGTACCACGACCTTAAAGAACAGTATTGGTGGCCGAATCTTAAGAAGGACGTTGCAACTTATGTTGGGAAGTGTTTGACTTGTTCGAAAGTTAAGGCCGAACATCAGAGACCTTCTGGGTTACTTCAACAGCCGGAAATCCCACAATGGAAGTGGGAAAGGATCACAATGGATTTCATTACTAAGCTGCCGAAGACGGTGGGCGGATACGATACTATTTGGGTTATTGTTGACCGCCTTACCAAATCTGCACACTTCCTAGCGATGAAGGAAACTGATACGATGGAAAGACTTGCTCAATTATACATTAAGGAGGTTATATCACGACACAGTGTACCTTTATCGATCATCTCCGATCGCGATCCCCGTTTTGCCTCTAGATTTTGGCGTTCTTTGCAAGAAGCCATGGGAACTCGTCTTGACATGAGTACTGCGTATCATCCACAGACTGACGGGCAAAGTGAGCGAACGATTCAGACCTTGGAAGACATGCTGCGTGCATGTGTCATTGATTTTGGAAAGGCCTGGGAAAGGCATTTGCCACTCGCCGAATTCTCGTACAACAACAGTTATCACTCGAGCATTAATGCTGCATCTTTTGAAGCGTTGTATGGCCGCAAGTGCCGATCTCCTATTTGTTGGGCCGAAGTAGGTGAAAAGAAAATCACCGGACCCGAGGTAGTCCACGAAACCACGGAGAAGATTGCTCAGATTCAAGCTAGACTTAAGATTGCCAGTGATTGCCAAAAGAGTTATGATGATCTTAAACGTAAAGACTTTGAATACAACGTTGGTGATCGTGTAATGTTGATGGTTGCACCTTGGAAAGGTGTGATTCGTTTTGGAAAACGTGGAAAGTTAAACCCACGATACATTGGTCCTTTTGAAATCTTGGAACGTGTTGGACCCGTTGCATACCGTTTGGATCTACCAGCACAATTGAGCTCAGTTCATCCTACCTTCCATGTGTCAAACTTGAAGAAGTATCTTGCTGCACCGGAACTTATCATACCACTTGAGGGACTTACGATTGACGACAAACTCCACTTTGTGGAAGAACCAGTTGAGATTATGGATCGTGAGATCAAAACTTTGAAACGCAACAAGATTCCGATTGTACGAGTACGATGGAATGCCAAACGAGGACCTGAGTTTACTTGGGAGTGAGAGGATCAAATGATGCGAAAGTATCCTCACCTTTTCCCGACTCCTCCATCTACCTCAGCTTAAAATTTCGGGACGAAATTTTCTTTAACAAGTGAGTAATGTAACGACCCTGGAATTTCCAACATTTATTTATTAATAATTATTATTATTAATACATGTGATTAAACGAATGTATGTTATTACATTTACATGTTACCATGATTGCCCGTACTTGACTTTTAAGTGCCCGAAACATCTTTGTGACACACGAAACTTCACGAATAATATTTTCAAGTATTATTTGCATTCATGATTAAGTTTTATTAATGATTTTAATTAACTAAGGTTGTTGGTTAATTACTTGGGCATTTAGTAGTGTTAATGGACTTTTAATTGGATTAACTTGTTACTACTTGAAACTTGGGCTTTAATTATTGTTAGTGGACTTAAAGAGCCCACCTTACTTCATTCATGAACTCTTAAGCCCATACTTGCATGTAAGTATCATTTAGGTTACAACTAGTTAGTTAAAGACTTATAGAATCTTGTTACATATCATCCCCATGCACATACCACCTTATTATCCTACTTTTGTGAGCTTTACATACTAGTGACCATGGAATACTTCCCTCCCCCCTTTTGAATCAGCTGCAGCCGTGGGCCTTTAGGCATAGAAGGAGAGTTTTTTGGCTTTCATTTTCATTACCTCACTTACTAGACTTCTCTCATTCAAACACACATTCATTTGCTTTCATCTTTTCACTCTTTCTCTCTCACTTTTCTCTCTAAACCTTGTAAGTAACAAGCTCTTTTCTCCTTTCTTTCTTGGCCAAAAACCGAAACATATACATCTTGAATCATCATCATCACTTGTTGTTGTTGTTAATTACTTGTAGTTTACTTACTTGTTGTAATTACTTACTAGTTATTATGAATCAAACTCACTAGTTTGTTCATCATTTTATCTTGTATCTTCAAGAACATACAAGACATAAACTCTCTAGTTTATGATCTCCACTCATTACTTGTTTCAAAAGTTTGTAAGTTCATGTGTTAAAAACATACTTGTGATTCATGAAATAAACTTTAAAGTTTACTTTCCTTAAAGATCAAGCTTAGGCTTGAATCTTTAAAGTATGCAAACCATGAACTTAATTACTTGTTTACTTAGCTCTTTACTTCATTTACTTGCACTTAAATTTCATGATTTATGTTATTATTGGTCAAATGTTACTAGTTAACTTTGATCTCATTAATCTTTTCCTTAAAGTTAACTTTGAAAGTTCAAGAACACACAAATAAGTTTTCATTAAAAATAACTTTGTATACTTATGCTTGATCTAGACTTTTGGGTCTTGGATCTTCAAGATCTAACTAAGAACTATGTTCTACATCTTAAGATCTTGATTTATAAGTTCATTTTCAAGTTTGTAACTTATTATTAGCTTTATAGTTCATGTAAGTGTCAAACCTAAGACTTTGGTGTAACTTTGGTTCATCAAACTATATGCAACTCTTAAGTGAGTTGTGCTTCATGTCTTAGACTTGAACTAGGGTTATGATGGTCAAGACTTGGTTAAGATGATGTAGATACATCAATGAGTTGGACACTTGAAGCTATATGCATTAAGGATGAGAACCATGATGAACATCAAGCACCAAGACCACCGGAACTCACTTAAACTTACTGTTTCTGTCCAAAATCTACTGACCTGCTGTTTCTGTAACAGACCAGCAGACCTGGGCTGTTCTAACCATGATTTTTAGATAGATCTTTTCGAGTAGATAACTTTTCATATAGGACTCATCTTAATCTGAGTAACGGTTTAGGATTTATGGCCCTCCGATCGTCACCATGTCCTTTAACGTTGTGCAGAAATTTCTGACCTACTCGCACTTAGACCGTCGCCACGGTCAAACAAAGACGAGTTTGCTTCTGGAATTTTTACCACACTTAAAGTACTCATATACGGAGCTATGGGCACTGGTCTCACCTTGTTTCAGTAAGGGTAGAGGCCGTGGTGACTGGCTGAATTCAGCCTTCGTTGTAAACTACTTTCATAAACGAAACTTACTTTACACCTTTTGTTAAATGATGAATGATGATGACCCTTAAGACCTTAATTACATACTTTTAAACCTATTAAGACGATTTACTGACTTAGTACTATTTGCCTTAGGTTGAGGACCTTCGGACCGATTACTTGCACACCTTTTCCGAACCGACTTTACGACTACATTATCATTGTGAGTTATAGCATTCCCTTTTTACTTTAACTTATTTTGGGAACTGAGAATACATGCGGATTTTACGTTTTACATACTAGGCACGAGTACTTAAACTTTATATATGTGTGGGTTATATAACGGCAGAAACATTCCCTTTAGCTCGGTAACGTTTAGTCATTGGTTTTTGAACCAGTGAACGCGAATCTTAGATATGGATCCATAGGGTTTGACATCCCCACTCGGGCTAGTCGCGCTAGCATTTAACGAGTGTTTAATACTTCGTAGACATACGCACTTGCCAAGTGTACTTTCAGGGCGTATAAACGTTAAGTTAGTTACCAAGTGCCCACGGTTAACATATACTTTATCATACTGTTTTGAAAAGCTCTTTGTAGCACTGAAATCTCGTGGCCTACCTTACATACTGTTATACTTAAACTATAGCTCACCAACCTTTGTGTTGACGTTTTTAAGCATGTTTTTCTCAGGTGCTTGAGGTTAGCTTCCGCTGTGTACTAGTCGTGCTGTAGACACCCGCTGCTTAGAGTTGTTATCGCATGGACTACTTTATTTTGCATTCAAACATTAGTACTTTTGAACTATGACTTGTAACGACCATTGTGGTCACATACACTTATCATTTGCTTCTACTTAGTGAAGCATGCTTTTGGATTGTAAAACATTCGATGTTGGTTTAGACATCACTTTATTATTGAATGCAAACTCTTTTTGAAAACGCATATAGTACTTAACCTTGTAATGATCCTGTTGTTGATGATTCGTACACGATGGTTTTGTATGGGGCATCACAATCGGAGCTAAAACGAAGATTCTAGAGCGAAAACGATGAAAGACAAGTAATCAAGTTACGATCCAGCAAATCAGCAAGCCAAAAGGCTTGCCAAACGGCATGCCAGTATGGAAAATGGCCTGCCATATGCCCAGCTCAAACGGGCATGTCAAACGGGCTGGCCTGGCAAACGGCCTCACCAAACGGCCTCACCAAACGGCCTGTCAAACGGCTTGCCAAACGGCCTGCCAGCCGTTTTCAGGCCATTTTCACTTCTATTTAAAGGGCTTTTGTCATCCAATTTCAACACGCCTCTCCTCACTCTCTCACTACAATACACTTTCTCTCACTAGAGCTTTCAAGGCTTTCTCACCTCCGAGCGGAAAATTAAGTACCCGGAGGCGAACGCCGAAGATTGTATTAGGAGCGGTCTAGAGGATGTCAGCACTTGTAATGGTCCAGATCTCGTCTGTAAACGGTGAACGCTTTCCTTAATTTAATAAAGTTATCTTGTTATTTTAAGTTGCTTTCATCTTGCATGCCTATCTATCTGTTACAAATGTTTATTGTATATTGAATACTTTATCTGAACCTTATGCTATTGTTATGCGAAAACCTTGACGGTTTAGAAGTTTAATTTACGAATCACCTGAAATGTCCCGTTCATATGGATTATAAACGTTTCATATTAATTGGTTTCGTTGCGAGGTTTTGACCTGTATATGAGACGTTTTTCAAAGACTGCATTCGTTTTTAAAACAAACCATAACCTTTATTTTATCGACAAAGATTTAAAGGACATAGCGTAGATTATCAAATAATGATAATCTAAAATATAGCGTTTACACACGACCATTACATAATTGTTTACATTAATATGTTACAACAAAAGGTAATTTCCGAATGGAGTTTTTAAACAATATAATACAAGCATGCTGACTCCAAATCTTGCCTTTAATTAGCATGCAACAGCGGAAGCTCTTAATAATCACCAGAGAATAAACATGCTTTAAACTTCAAAAAAAATGTTGGTGAGTTATAGGTTTAATCTTTATCATAAATCATCATAATAATAATAGGCCACACGATTTCAATTATAACCGCACATGTAACCCGTGTACAAAATAATACGCGTAACCCGCGAACTAAAAATCATTCATATGGTGAACACCTGGTAACCGACATTAACAAAAATGCATCTAGAATATCCCCATCATTCCGGGACTCTCATCGGACATGATAAAATTGAAGTACTAAAGCATCCATAACCCGGATGGGGTTGTTAGGCCCAATAGATCTATCTTTAGGATTCACGTCAATTAGGGTTTCTGTTCCCTAATTCTTAGATTACCAGACAAAAAAGGGTGATATTCAGTTTAATAATCCAACCATAGAATGTTTTTTCAAGTACTTGTGCCTATTTTGTAAAACATTATAAAACTGCATGTATTCTTATCCCGAAAATATTTGGTAGTAAAAATGGGACTATTGTAAAGACCCGTCCTAATCCATCCGGACGAAGTCCATATCGATTATAAACGATTCACAACAGTTGATTACATCGCGAGGTACTTGACCTCTATATGATACATTTTACAAACATTGCATTCGTTTTTGAAAAGACAATCTTTCATTACATCGAAAGTTGACGGCGTGCATACCATTTTATAATATATCTAACTATAATTGACTTAATAATAATATTGATGAACTCAACGACTCGAATGCAACGTCTTTTGAAATATGTCATGAATGACTCCAAGTAATATCTTTTAAAATGAGCAATTTCACAGCGGAAGACTTCTTTCATACCTGAGAATAAACATGCTCTCAAGTGTCAACCAAAAGGTTGGTGAGTTCATTAGTTTAAAATAAATAATCATTTCATAACTTTAATAGACCACAAGATTTCATATTTCCATTTCTCGTAAACATACGTCCCATGCATAGAGACAAAAATATCATTCATATGGATTGAACACCTGGTAACCGACATTCACAATATACATATAAGAATATCCCCATCATTCCGGGATCCTCCTTCGGACATGATATAAATTTCGAAGTACTAAAGCATCCGGTACTTTGGATAGGGCTTGTTGGGCCCGATAGATCTATCTTTAGATTTCGCGTCAATTAGGGTGTCTGTTCCCTAATTCTTAGATTACCAGACTATATAAAAAGGGGCATATTCGATTTCGATCATTCAACCATATAATGTAGTTTCAATTACTTGTGTCTATTTCGTAAAACAGTTATAAAAACAGCGCATGTATTCTCAGTCCCAAAAATATATATTGCAAAAGCATTTAAAAAGGGATTAATGAAACTCACGCATATAATTATTGTAAAACAGTTACTAAAGCATTTGCATGTATTCTCAGCCCCAAAAATGTAAAGAGTAAAAGGGGAGTAAATGAAACTCACCTAATGTATTTTGTAGTAAAAATACAGATGACAATATTGACAATGCAGGGTTGGCCTCGGATTCACGAACCTATATCATTCATATATGTATTAAAACAAATTCTTGTACTCGAATAAATATATATATTATTATTTGTAATATAATTTTTATATTTATTGCTTTATAAGTTTCATTATTTATTTATATGTTTTCATTTTCGTACATAATAATTTTAATATAATTAAGTTATGTATATAAAAGATATCTTTATATATATAATCTTCAATCTTTATATTTACATTCTTATCCATACCTTTTAAACTTTTATTTTCCTAATTATAATTAGTTTATTAATAATAATATAGATATTACTGATAATAATAAAATGATAGTTTTTAAGGATTACAAAAATATAATTTTTGTATAAATAATATAAATGATAATAACTTTTAGTAGTAACAATACCTATAATGAAAATTCATAATAATAATATAATTGATATTATTTACAATGATAATGATACGAGCAGTAATAATAATACCATAATAGTAGCACTAATAATAATATTATTAGTAATGATAATACTAGTAATTTTTAAGATTTTAACAAAATTATACTTATAGATTTCTATATAAATAACAATAATAGTAATAACAATATTTACGAAAAACAATCCATTTAATCGTAATCATGTTAATAATAATAATACATAAAAATGATAAGATTTATGACGATAATAATTTTAATAACAACATTAAATATAATAATAGTCATGTTTATAATGATAATTATGATAATAACAATAAATGATAACTACTACTTATTTTTGTAAAATAATAATAATAATTTTGATAATTGTTATAGTAACACTAACCATCATTAATAATAACAATAACAATAATAATAATGATACCAGTTATAATAATAATAATAATGATAATAATAATAATAATAATAATAATAATAATAATAATAATAATAATAATAATAATAATAATAATAATAATAATAATAATAATAATAATAATAATAATAATAATAATAAAATTAAAAATAAACAAAAAATATACCCTTAAGAGCTTTGTGTAAAAAGATTTGCCATGGACCGGACTCGAACTCAAGACCTCTCGAAAATTGGAAAACACCTCAGACCACTCAGCTACTTCTGATTTTCGTGATATACTCTCCTCCTTAATTTATTTAACTAATATCTCTATTATCTCCTTCTTCATCTTCCTAAAAAAAATCAATCGACCAAAATAATCTCCATTCATCACGACAATGATTTTGATACTTCTCAATAATTATAAACAATTAACATCTCACGTTTGTATTATTAAAAAAAAAAGCTTACGCTGCTACTGCTGCCGTCGTATATTTGTTTAAAAAAAAATTATGATTTTTGATTTACAAACGTTTTTAGGTTATCATTCCTTCATGAAACATTTTCCAAATCACTTTTTGAAACCTTGCGAATCCTCAATTTAAACAGAAACGTCGACAAGATTACGAATTTGGAGATGAATACAACTTTGACTTTTTGACCTTTAAACTTTGACTCCAAAATTTGACGTCGATAGGAAAAATTGAGCTTTGAAACTTTCCAGTTCGTTTGATTGAAGGATTTCTAAGAATACTGCATTTCTACAATTTAAATTTTCAATCGAAATCCAGCTTTTGACAAAATGAACTCATAACAGGGAAGTTTGGAATATTTCTTGAGTTTTCTTTTTAAAAATATTATATTGCAGATGACTAGAGCAGTTTATGTAGATGGTAATCGAATTATTGTTGTAGTACAATGATATGACTGAGTTTTGTTTTATTTTGCCAATGGAGATCGATTTTCAATTTTAACAGACAACCAGGACATAAGAAAAATATAAAAAAATCAAAAGTTGTTGTTGATTTTTGACAGAATTTGACTAATTTGGATTGAAGATTTCAATCAAGCAGACACCTAAATAAGATAGATAACGATCCCAAACAGAAATTTGGATTTATCTAAGTTTATTTTATAGTAAATAAATATTAATACTAATTCCATTAATATTAAATATAATTCTAATAATAAATATATTTATATTATTTATAAGATTATTAAATAATAATATGTTATTAATTATAAAAATGATTATTCATGATGATAATACAAATTTGTATTATTTATAACAATAATAGTATTTATAATAATAATAAGGATTTTTAGTGAAAATGATAATACTACTCATAATAATAATTATAATTTTACTATTACTTATAACAATAATGATATTAATAGCAATATAATAACTAATTGTATCAAATTCTTATATTTATGTATTATATAATAACATTAATAATACTGATATTAATACTAATATTTATTTTTAATCATAATGAAGTAGTAATAATAATATTAATAACTATATTTGAATCTTGTAATTAAATTTAATTTATTAGTATTACATACTATTAATTATGTAATTCTCACTAATTATATATTATATATTATAATAACATATATTGAATATTTAATATTTACACGTTTTAATATATTATGATATACATAAAATCAATAATTATGCTCAGAACTCATATATATATATATATATATATATATATATATATATATATATATATATATATATATATATATATATATATATATATATATATGTATATTCATTTTAATAACAATTTAATTATTCTTTATATTATTTTGTATCACCTTTTATGTATTTAATTCTAATGCTTAAATTATATTTTATAAATTCAAACTATTATAATTATTTATATATATACATATATACATATTTATTTACAAACAATTGTTCGTGGATCGTCGAGCATAGTCAAAGGGTATTTGAATACATGAACCTAGTTTCAAAGTTTTTGAGACTCAACATTACAGAATTTGCTTATCGTGTCGGAAACATATAAAAATTAAGTTTAAATTTGGTCGGAAATTCCCGGGTCATCACAGTACCTACCCGTTAAAGAAATTTCGTCCCGAAATTTGAGTGAGGTTGTCATGGCTAACAATAAAAATGTTTTCATGGCAAATATGAGTTGATAAATAGAATTTTATCACAGGGTGTAACCTGAATAGAATAATTCGATTATTCGAAGCGTACTAGTGAAGCTATCACCAAAGAGTGAAATAGAAAAGTAAAGATTCATCTTAACTTTTGACGTAGGGGCTAAATTTAGAAAAATAAGATGCGTCTTAGCTTTTGACGTTGTTTTACTTGAATTCCGGAATTCAAGAAATTTGAAGAAAATCTTCGAAATCTAAAAGATTTGATTCTTCGGCGAGTAAGGAAATTAAGATCTCTATAATTAATGCGGAAATCTGCCTTGATTTCTTTGTCTGGTATTTTCACTATAAATGAACTTCTTCCGTTCCATTACTTTCACCATTCCTATACTTTCTTCCTCTATTCCTACTTCTAAAATATTGTGAAAATGCTCCATCCAGTTCTGATTCTTGATATTTTCCTATCTATGTATCTGTCATCCTTCTTTTCAATCTTCCACCAGAAAATCTGTTTACTTCTACTATTGCCTTGGGGGAATACTATTCTTAATTATACCGTGTCTTTATATTGCTATTCATATTAATATTCACGGTTTGTAACTTCTGTGTTGTTATTGGGTTTTATATCTTCCCTTATATGTCCATGTTCCTGTTTCTGTCTCTTATAATTATTGTCATCCACAGTTAATGCACTCTCTTATTTGCTGCGATTTATACCCCCTTTCTATTTCAGAGCTTCATGCTTTTGTTTACTTTTCGCAAGTAACGGTCCAGAATTCATAGGTATGGAGTTTCGAATTATCATAATATACAAGATAGAAAGGAAAAGTAGTAGCACGATTTGTTTTGTCAAATTACCAGAAGTTACGGAAAAGACAGAACCGTCAAGAAGATATTTTCTTGACATGTTTAGAGGTTAAGTAGAATGAAAGAATCGTGTAACATGGCACATAATGATGGTACTGTGAATCATCACATTCTATTAGAAACTCAGCATGACTTACTGTAATATAATCACGTTGATCAAGTATCATTATATTATCCTAACTCATGCATCAGTTTCCAATATTATTTCAATAACTTTCATATTTTAAGCTCGAAAGTTTACAGAATATAGAAACTAACAGTTTCTATATGATGTAATACTGATAGCACAAAGTGATTAATGGTTTCAGATAAGAATAGTTATAAAAATATCTCCAGAAATATGGAGGATATTTATAATGAAAAATATGATAATATCTCAGAATATCTAAGATCAGAGGATGATAGAAACTATTGTCTACAAGGGTTTAGAGTAAGGAGCAAGATATTCACTAAAGACTTTAGCAGACATTGAATCATTTGGATTCTTTGAAGTCAAACTTATTCTTTGTGATTTGTCCACGGCTTTCTTCCTAGTTTCGCATAATCTGCTTTTCGGTACTAAATTTTCTATTGAATGTTTCCAATATAATGATACATAGGAAGCACGAGGAGGTATATAATTTCGGACGAGAATATTTATGAAAATATCCTCAGAAATATCGAAGATATTGATGATGATATTTTGAAATTTCTAAGTTCAATGGTTGATGGAGAAAGATTTTCCGCAAGATTTTAACATGACTTCGGAGCAAGATATTCTCTAAAGATTTCAACGGATCCAGAATTACCTGAATCCTTTGAATGTAGGGTTTGGTCCTTGTATTTATCCTTGGTCTCCTTCATGGGTAGCTCAATCTGTTTTTTTCAATACCCAATTTTCTATCGAGCGTTCCTAACACTCCTTTCTTTATCATCAAACTTTTGGTCGTTTAGACCATCTACCATTTTTCTGTTTCCTCTGCATTTAGTGCTATGATATATGAATCATCGGTTATTAATCCGAGGTGGTTTCAGGAAAAATGTGTTTTTAGATGATTAAACGCTGATGGTAATATGGTGGAATATGAAAGGTTCCCTGGTAACAATAAAAGAGCACGCGTATATATCAACGTTATAATAAGGTTGTTTCGTATGAAAAGTCGAACTTGTCTTGCTGGAGCTGTGACAAAATTGGCTATCTCGAACAGCAGATGCAAAGTTATTTTCAGTAATAATAACGCTAAAGGAATTAGCACAGCTACGTGTTAAACGTTTACTCAGGTTCCGAGTGTTTTCAGGTGCATAACTATATGCATCAATCTTTTCTCCCGTAAATGAAGTGTGGTTGGTTCATCCTCTCGATTGAGGTGTTTTCAAGAATCATGAAAGGTTTGAACGCAGAATGTAATCGTGAAGATACAAATGATGTTTAAGACAAAATCATGTGGCAACTTGAAGAATTGTTTAGTTTCATATGTTATAATCAATATGTTAATTCATTTTAATTGTCCAATGTTATTAGTCCACAGTCGATAGTTCACATTTGACAGTCCAATAATTCATATATAGTTTAATATATTATATTCGAATTAATTAATACGTGTCGTGACCCGTATACGTCTCAGACTCGATCACAACTCAAACTATATATATTATTGTAGAATCAACCTCAACCCTGTATAGAGAACTCGTACATTACTTCATATAGAGTGTCTATGGTTATTCCAAATAATATATATAAATGCGTCGATATGATATGTCAAAACCTTGTATACATTTCCCGATATTTAAAGTGCGTAAAATAAATAACAGAAATTAAATGACGTTAACTAAAATTGCGAGAATGTAAATTGCGATAAAATAAATTGCGATGAATAAAATGTAATCAGTTAGCTAGGATTTTATTAGCGTGGATTCTTAACAAAATTTCTCATAGTTAATTTGTTTGTTTCTAACAAATTTTATTTTGTCCAATGTTTTCTTCATTTTGCCACTTGTCGGATTCTGATCGGTCAAAATCTAAATATGAAATTGAATGAAAATGGTTATTCTGTGATGAATGGATTCGTATAGCTGTGGTTGCAAGTAGGATAGTAAATGACTGTTGAATCAGATTCGAAGAATGTAAAGTGTAACTTATTAATGCAAAATCTAAATATTCCTCGGGTATTACCTACCCGTTAAAATATTTTCATCATTAACAGTTTGTACAATAAAAATTTTAATTACAATCTTTATGAAAACATATATACATATATATTTTCTTCAGGCGTAATTATGGATTTAATGAGTCAATGTGATATTAAACTCATCAGATTTACGGCTAGAACTAGAGTACATAATCTCTAAAATATTAGAGATTACATAATCACCATGAAGGACGAAGATAGTTTATGTAGAACGATTCGTAAAGCGATTCGTAGAACGATGGTTATGCTTGAGGTATAGATTGCGAGGTTGAGACGTGTGATGATGTTGTTGTTGTTGTTGGTACTCCTTGGTATCCATGGTACGTATGACATTGATGTTCGAGGTATAGATTAAGATGTTGAGGTGTGGGATGCGGATGTTGATGTTGGTGGTGGTGATGGTACTGTTGACATTGGTGGTGGTACTGGTTATGCTACTGGTGCTGCTTCTGGTGTTTGTAACCTTCGCACCATATTCTCTAAAGCCACTACCCGAGCGCGAAGCTCGTTGACTTCTTCTATTACACCGGGGTGATTTTCGGTTAGGACAAGCGGATAAATATAATCTAAAATTTAATATAGTATATAATCGTGGTGAGATACTCTGGAAATGAGAGAAAAGATGGTGTTTCGAACAGGTTCCCCGGTAAGTGCTTCAGGTTCTTCGCCAATAGGGCAATGTGGCGGATGGAAAGGATCACCTTCTTCTTGTCTCCAATGATTGAGGAGGCTGCGAACCCATCCCCAATTCATCCAGAATAGATGATGACTGATTGGTTGATCCATTCCGGTCACACTGCTTTCGGAGCTTGAGTGGGATTCCATTTCGGAATCCGAGTGACTTGAACTAATGACGAATTCCATTTCGTACGATTGAATAAAGAATTTTTAGATATGAAATGATTTTCTGGCTAACGGATGGTATTCTTAATTACATAGAATGTCCATATATATAGAACAAAAGGTTTCGTAGATTACGGAGGAATTTACGGGATACGCCAGGTAAGGTTTACAGTAACAGATACGCTACGATATGAATCTTGTCTATACACTATTCATGCAATCAATGCAGTAAGATGTGTCTAGACTAAGAATGATAAGCAGATGATTTCCGACTAGAAATGATAAGCAAAACTTTTGACATGCAGACACGGTCGAAGTCCAGACTCACTAAGGCATTCTAACGATTATCAGTTAGACACACTAATGCAAGATCTGGTTCTCTAAGACCACCACTCTGATACCTACTGTAAAGACCCGTCCTAATCCATCCGGACGAAGTCCATATCGATTATAAACGATTCACAACAGTTGATTACATCTCGAGGTACTTGACTTCTATATGATACATATTACAAACATTGCATTCGTTTTTGAAAAGACGATCTTTCATTACATCAAAAGTTGACGGCGTGCATACCATTTTATAATATATCTAACTATAATTGACTTAATAATAATCTTGATGAACTCAACGACTCGAATGCAACGTCTTTTGAAATATGTCATGAATGACTCCAAGTAATATCTTTTAAAATGATCAATTTCACAGCGGAAGACTTCTTTCATACCTGAGAATAAACATGCTTTCAAGTGTCAACCAAAAGGTTGGTGAGTTCATTAGTTTAAAATAAATAATCATTTCATAACTTTAATAGACTACAAGATTTCATATTTCCATTTCTCGTAAACATACGTCCCATGCATAGAGACAAAAATATCATTCATATGGATTGAACACCTGGTAACCGACATTCACAATATACATATAAGAATATCCCCATCATTTCGGGATCCTCCTTCGGACATGATATAAATTTCGAAGTACTAAAGCATCCGGTACTTTGGATGGGGCTTGTTGGGTCCGATAGATCTATCTTTAGAGTTCGCGTCAATTAGGGTGTCTGTTCCCTAATTCTTAGATTACCAGACTATATAAAAAGGGGCATATTCGATTTCGATCATTCAACCATATAATGTAGTTTCAATTACTTGTGTCTATTTCGTAAAACAGTTATAAAAACAGCGCATGTATTCTCAGTCCCAAAAATATATATTGCAAAAGCATTTAAAAAGGGATTAATGAAACTCACGCATATAATTATTGTAAAACAGTTACTAAAGCATTTGCATGTATTCTCAGCCCCAAAAATGTAAAGAGTAAAAGGGGAGTAAATGAAACTCACCTAATGTATTTTGTAGTAAAAATACAGATGACAATATTGACAATGCAGGGTTGGCCTCGGATTCACGAACCTATATCATTCATATATGTATTAAAACATATTCTTGTACTCGAATAAGTATATATATTATTATTAGTAATATAATTTTTATATTTATTACTTTATAAGTTTCATTATTTATTTATATGTTTTCATTTTCGTACATAATAATTTTAATATAATTAAGTTGTGTATATCAAAGATATCTTTATATATATAATCTTCAATCTTTATATTTACATTCTTATCCATACCTTTTAAACTTTTATTTTCCTAATTATAATTAGTTTATTAATAATAATATAGATATTACTGATAATAATAAAATGATAGTTTTTAAGGATTACAAAAATATAATTTTTGTATAAATAATATAAATGATAATAAGTTTTAGTAGTAACAATACCTATAATGAAAATTCATAATAATAATATAAATGATATTATTTACAATGATAATGATACGAGCAGTAATAATACCATAATAGTAGCACTAATAATAATATTATTAGTAATGATAATACTAGTAATTTTTAAGATTTTAACAAAATTATACTTATAGATTTCTATATAAATAACAATAATAGTAATAACAATATTAACGAAAAACAATCCATTTAATCGTAATCATGTTAATAATAATAATAATACAGAAAAATGATAAGATTTATGACGATAATAATTTTAATAACAACATTAAATATAATAATAGTCATGTTTATAATGATAATTATGATAATAACAATAAATGATAACTACTACTTATTTTTGTAAAATAATAATAATAATTTTGATAATTGTTATAGTAACACTAACCATCATTAATAATAACAATAACAATAATAATAATGATACCAGTTATAATAATAATGATAATAATAATAATAATAATAATAATAATAATAATAATAATAATAATAATAATAATAATAATAATAATAATAATAATAATAATAAAATTAAAAATAAACAAAAAATATACCCTTAAGAGCTTTGTGTAAAAAGATTTTCCATGGACCGGACTCGAACTCAAGACCTCTCGAAAACCGGAAAACACCTCAGACCACTCAGCTACTTCTGATTTTCGTGATATACTCTCCTCCTTAATTTATTTAACTAATATCTCTATTATCTCCTTCTTCATCTTTCTAAAAAAAAAAATCAATCGACCAAAATAATCTCCATTCATCACGACAATGATTTTGATACTTCTCAATAATTATAAACAATTAACATCTCATGTTTGTATTATTAAAAAAATAAAAATAAATAAAAAAAACTTACGCTGCTACGGTTGCTGTCGTATATTTTTTTAAAAAAAAAATTATGATTTTTGATTTACAAACGTTTTTAGGTTATCATTCCTTCATGAAACATTTTCCAAATCACTTTTTGAAACCTTGCGAATCCTCAATTTAAACAGAAACGTCGACAAGATTACGAATTTGGAGATGAACACAACTTTGACTTTTTGACCTTTAAACTTTGACTCCAAAATTTGACGTCGATAGGAAAAATTGAGCTTTGAAACTTTCCAGTTCGTTTGATTGAAGGATTTCTAAGAATACTGCATTTCTACAATTTAAATTTTCATTCGAAATCCAGCTTTTGACAAAATGAACTCATAACAGGGAAGTTTGGAATATTTCTTGAGTTTTCTTTTTAAAAATATTAAATTGCAGATGACTAGAGCAGTTTATGTAGATGGTAATCGAATTATTGTTGTAGTACAATGATATGACTGAGTTTTGTTTTATTTTGCCAATGGAGATCGATTTTCAATTTTTACAGACAACCAGGACATAAGAAAAATATAAAAAAATCAAAAGTTGTTGTTGATTTTTGACAGAATTTGACTAATTTGGATTGAAGATTTCAATCAAGCAGACACCTAAATAAGATAGATAACGATCCCAAACAGAAATTTGGATTTATCTAAGTTTATTTTATAGTAAATAAATATTAATACTAATTCTATTAATATTAAATATAATTCTAATAATAAATATATTTATATTATTTATAGGATTATTAAATAATAATATGTTATTAATTATAAAAATGATTATTCATGATGATAATACAAATTTTTATTATTTATAACAATAATAGTATTTATAATAATAATAAGGATTTTTAGTGAAAATGATAATACTACTCATAATAATAATTATAATTTTACTATTACTTATAACAATAATGATATTAATAGCAATATAATAACTAATTGTATCAAATTCTTATATTTATGTATTATATAATAACATTAATAATACTGATATTAATACTAATATTTATTTTTAATCATAATGAAGTAGTAATAATAATATTAATAACTATATTTGAATCTTGTAATTAAATTTAATTTATTAGTATTACATACTATTAATTATGTAATTCTCACTAATTATATATTATATATTATAATAACATATATTTAATATTTAATATTTACACTTTTTAATATATTATGATATACATAAAATCAATAATTATGCTCAGAACTCATATATATATATATATATATATATATATATATATATATATATATATATATATATATATATATATATATATATATATATATATATATATATATATATATATATGTATATTCATTTTAATAACAATTTAATTATTCTTTATATTATTTTGTATCACCTTTTATGTATTTAATTCTAATGCTTAAATTATAGTAGGTAAACCTACTGGAAATGATGAGAAAATAACTTGAGCTTCAAAGGATCTTTGATGGCTTGGAAGTTCTTGAAGTAGAATCATGACACGGAAACAAGTTCAAGTAAGATTACTACTCGAATTAAGATAGTTATAGTTATAGAAATTGAATCAAAGCTTGAATATGAATATTACCTTGAATTAGAAAGATAACCTACTGTAAATAACAAAGGTTTCTTGATCTTAGATGATTGATTGGAATGGATTAGAAAGCTTGGAAGTAGACTTGCAAACTTGAAAGTGTTCTTGATGTGTTCTTGAGTAGTTGTTTTGTAAGTTGATCTAAGTTAGGATTTTTGAACTAGATTGATGTGGATTTTGATGAGGATGATGAAGAACACTTAGAACATGAAGAGAGAACTTGAGAGAGAATAGTTTGATGCATAAAAGTTAGAAAATGAAAGTGTTTGTGTGAGTGCATAATTTCGTGAATTAAGAGTCAAGATATAGGCTCCATTAGTTTGTATTTTTATTAGATATTTCATGCTAGTTGCCAAATGATGGTTCCCACATATTTAGGTGACTCATTAAGGCTGCTAAGAGCTGATCATTGATGTTTACTATTGGTATATACCAATAGTAAATACATCTAGAAGCTGAGTATTGTACGAGTACGAATGCGGATTGAATACGAGTAAATAATGTACTGTAGTAAATAGTGTGTTACTATAGCAAATAGTATTTTAATGTAGCAAATAGTATTTTGTTGTAGCCAAATAGTATTTTACTGTAGCAAATAGTGTTTCACTGTAGCAAATAGTGTTTTACTGTAGCAAAACGAAAATTTACTGTAGCAAATAGTGTTTTACTGTAAATCTTTGATTTAATTGTATTTCTTATATATATATATATATATATATATATATATATATATATATATATATATATATATATATATATATATATATATAATAAAAACTTACATCATAAAATAAATAAAACGATTATATAATTATCACAAGTTATGACGTTCGTGAATCATCAGGCAAACTGGGTGGTCAAACGTTAACACTAAATTCGTTTTAGTTAATCAAGTGTTAACAAGTTTGATTGCTTAATGATAATGCTAACAAGGAACATATATTTAGTCTCAATATCCTTCCAATATGTAAAGCTTTTAGTTACTATTGTTCTATTTTTATGTAATAATCGTTTAAATAAAAAAGTGCGAAGACAAAAGAAGAAAACGACGATTTGAAGACGCAAATGACCAAAAAGCTCAAATGTACAAGATACAATCCAAGTGGTTCAATTTATTGATAAGAAACGCCTAAAAATGACAAGAGTACAAGCCGCGAAACGCAAAGTACAAGATATCTAAGTGTACGAAAAGGCGTTCAAAAATTCGGAACTGAGACATAAACCGAGCATCAACATACAACTCAACGGAGTTAAAATTACAAGTCAACTATGCACAAGAATATAATATAATATATATAATTATATAAAATTATATATTATTATATTATTATATTATATATTATAATATTCAGCAGCCCACGTTTAACTCAATTTGGTGAGCTGGAATCCGAAGCTCCGCACTCGCGGAGCTGTAAGGCACAAAAGTATCGCACTCGCGGAACTGTACAGTTCAAAGTGGGCCTATAAAAGCTAACGCATTCTGCTTGAATTCTGCATCCCTTTTTCACTCAATCTCTCTATCTATACACGATATATATATATATATATATATATATATATATATATATATATATATATATATATATATATATATATATATATATATATATAATATTAAAGTTTAATTTAATATTAATAATAATTTGGGTTATTGTAAGAAATGTTTTACAGGTTTTAAAGTCGAAACTCTGTCCGGGTAACGCTACGCGATAAATAATCACTGTAAGCTATGTTCTTCCTTTTTCAATTAATGTATCGTAACTAAGTTATTATTATGCTTATTTGAGCCGAAGCAATCGTGATGTTGGGCTAAATATTAAGACGGGGTTATTGGATTTTATACCATAATTAGGGTTTGGACAAAAGACCGACACTTGTGAACATTGGACAATTGACTATTAATAGGTAGGGGGTAATGTCCAATTGAATGACAACTCCTATTTAGTGACGTTTATACGACATCGTTTACAATTATTTAATTAATCAATTGGATTGGGTAATTGATTATTCATTATGGCCAAGTGAATAAATTAATGTATCATGGACTAATTAAAACAGGGGTGGATTACATACAAGGATAATTGGTGTAATTGTTAACAAAGTATTAAAACCTTGAATTACACGCAGTCGATAACCTGGTGTAATTATTAACAAAGTATTAAAACCTTGTTACAGTTCGAATCCCTAATTAGTTGGAATATTTGACTTCGGGAATAAGGTTAATTTGATGAGGATATTATAATTATGACCAATGGACTATTATGGGCAAAATTCAGATAGGTATCAAATAAGCCAGGACAAAGGACAATTAACCTAGAGTAATAAATTAAAATCAAAACGTCAAACATCATGGTTACGGAAGTTTAAATAAGCATAATTCTTTTATCGTATTTCTCATCGTACTTTTAATTACTGTCATTTTATTATTCGCAATTTTATATATCATCATTGTTATTTATTTTAAGCACTTTAATTAATGTCATTTATCTTTACACTTAAAATATAAAATCGACAAACCGGTCATTAAACGGTAAAACCCCCCTTTTATAATATTACTACCTATATATAATTATATATATTTTGTAAAAATATAGTTCTATAAAAATATAGTACGTAATCACTAGCTCCCTGTGGAAGGAACCGGACTTACTAAAAACTACACTACTATACGATTAGGTACACTGCTTATAAGTGTTGTAGCAAGGTTTAGGTATATCCATTCTATAAATAAATAAATAACTTGTGTAAAATTGTATCGTATTTAATATTATTTCGTAATAAAAATAATAGTATTTCGTACGCCTCCGCTGCATCATCAAGTTTTTGGCGCTGCTGTCGGGGACTCGGTGAAAAACGCTATATTTTTATAAACTATATTTTTGTAAAAATATATTATTTCTTATTTCGTAAAAATATTTTTTTTAGTAATAAGTGTTAAAAAATTAAAAAGAAAAAAAAATTATATATATATATATATATATATATATATATATATAAGATTGTCTTTAAAAAGTTTTTTTTATTTAGATTTTAAAATATAAATTTATTTTTATTAAATTATCTATCTTTTACATTGTAAAAAAAAAAACTGAACGATTTTGAGCCTAAAACAACAACTGAACCTGCATACTCCGCGATCGCGGAGACAAACAGACAAAATACCACGCGATCACGTAGGCCTGTCTGACAAGAAACCTTAAACGCATTTAATGCGAAATTAGGGTTTAGTTTAATTTTAATTAATTTAATTAGGGTTTATTAAATTAATATTTAGTTTTAGTTTTAGTTTTAATTTGTTTTAGTATTATTCGTATTTATATAGATTAATACTTTTATAAAAAAAAAATAATATAAAAATAATATTTTTATAAAATTTTATTTTTATCATTTTTAGATTATATCCTTTTATAATTTGTATCTTTTTATTATTTAGTACGTAGTCTTTATAATTATCGTTCGTAATATATAGTTTTAAGCTTAGTATTTTGCCGTAGTATTTCTAGATTTGTAGGCTTTGCCATAAAATCCCTTATGTGCTTTTCTTTAGATTAAGATTTAGGCGCTTTAGAATTTTACGACGCAGTTTATAAATTTTAGTGCCTTTTTAAGTAATTGCCGTTTTTCGTTTAGAATTCCTTTTAAGCTTTAATACCTTTAGACGCAATCTTTAATTTTTAGTTTTTAGACTTTTAAGTTTCGACGTTTTTCTTTCTTATTTTTATTTTTCGACGTTTTTCGGCGCACTCTTTTTCTTTCTCATTTCTACGCTCTAGTTTTTAGGACATAGATTTTTATCTTCTTTAAACTTCGACAGAAAAATTATTTTAAGCGGTTAAATTGATAGACATCCAAAATTTTCTGCTTCTTAGTAATAGTTGGATTTGTTAGTGGCTGAGTTGTGGATTTTCCGACATAAAGGATCCTGGCTCCCTGCTGCATCTTTTGGCTATTCGAAACGTGGGCAAAAGCAAAAAAGTCTATTAATTTTATAACTTATATAATTTCTAATAGGATATTCAGTGAATGCACCGAGCAAAACATTCACCACCTTTCATACGTTCACCACCTGTAACTAGATCAAGACATCTAGCCAATATTATCGCCGTTGATTTTTCTTTAGAATCATCATCTAGTCGAACAAGTACTCCTACTCGAATTTCCGATAATCCATCTTTTGAACCCAATTTCACAATTGAGAACCCGGAGGATATTCAAGGACAATTCAGAGATCCTGAACCTTATGCTATTGTTATGCTGAAACCTTGACGGTTTAGAAGTTTAATTTACGGATCACCCTTTCCGCTTACTCACGTGGCTATAACCTAGTATTAGGACCTAATCAACCCTGGGATACAAGGTAAGTAGTTATGTGTGCTTAACGTATCAATAGGGATACAGTACCTACGTATGAATAACTATTTATTCGTCAAAGAAGAGCTGCCCATTTAGGTTGTGATTAGAGTAGGCATTATAGAGTTCAGTGAACACTGTCTTGCTCAGAAGCATGATTCGCGTCAGCAGTAACGTTCTTGAGATGTTGTAAGATGATCCTGGGTTGAGTAAGTGATCTTAAAGGAGAGACATCTAATCCAATTAGCAGTACCTTAGAATATCTAAGATTGCACATCTGTTAATGTTAAGGCATAGCTTAGTATTAAGTGGTGGAATATTGCTTTAGTCAGACTAACTAGGATTAAGAAAAGCTGAGACTTTCCTTTAGGGATATACCACTTTGTTCATGTACCTAGGATTCCATCCATAAGGTCGTTTAAACCCTCTAAGGTTAACGTTGGGAGTAGGGATATCCATCTTAGCCAGTATCTTCAAGGCCTAAACTCTTAGTGATAAATCAATTAGGTTCATAGCCCAGTTGATTGAGGTTTAGTGTTTATTCTAGGAAGTTAAACTCTTGTAATAGTTTTCGATCAGAATTATATTCTTCATACCTATCTATATTTATTATAACTATATTAGTTAATCTTAACCTATCACCACTTGTTGCTAGGGTTAACTATATAGGCACTTTTATCCCACGTTACTGAGCAAACATACAAAAATACGAACCTGAGTTATATTTACCACTTACTTGTTAAAAGGAAGACAAGTAGGTGATTTATAGCTAGGAAACCCCAGCTAAATATAAATAAAACCCTCGCTTTCTTGTGGTAGCTAATTCTGACGTGTTGCAACCTAACGACACCGCACAAATAAAACTGTCCGTTTTGACAATATCAGATAGCTACATCTCAAATGCAACCAAACAGTCAACCAAACCTGCAGGCTTTTTTGACTTTCCGCATCATTTGATGGGCATCACGCATCAAACTCAGCATGATCCAGGGTTCCAGTTCTATGGTACACAAAACTACCAATGACCAGATTATGGTTTCCCTCAGTATACAAATTAGGGTCAAAGTGCCACCCTGAACCAGAACGTGTCTATAGGGGATTATGGTTTTGGTAGTACCCCTCATCAAACACCAAGGAACTCTCCTTATCGAATGGGAGATATGGGAAGTCCATCATATGTACATCAAACTCCAACGAATTTTACGTTTGATTTAGGATCTCAACGAACTCAATCATATGTTCGGCGAAACTCTCCCTTGGCATTCTCGGATATGGGATGTACATCACAAGTTGATCAGAATGTACATGATGCGGTAGATCTAGGAGATGATGAGCTCGACCCACAACCACAGCAACTCTGGAGGAGTGATCGGGTTTCAATTCCACCACCATGTGGTACCGGTGGACACAAACGTTGGCATAGACGTATAGGTTGATTGAGCTATTATTAATGATTGTAATTTTTTATTTTTATTTTTTTAATGAGAACTCGTAATCTTTTATTATAATGATTATATTTTTATTATAATGAATAATTTAAATATTGAAAACTCGTTTTACAATCAAGTTAATAAACTAAAAATTATATTACGTAATAAAAAAATAAACTCATTATTAATAAACTAATAACTATTAATAAACTAATAAATAATTTTATGAAAAACATAATAAATATTAAATAATAAAAACATAACATAAATAAAAAACAAAACAAAAAATACAATCCGGCTTTCGAAATATCGGTTTGAACTTTTAGGGCAAACGTGGGTTACAAATATTATAAAATATAACTGGGGAGCCAAACCGGTAAATGAAACACCGGTCTGGCCTCAAAACTGGCAAACTGGCAAATGAAATATCGGTTTACCTATTGTTATAAAAATTTTGTTTGAATTTCAATTTCTGTAATATAGCTAGAAAATATTTCTATTTTGAAAAAAAAAAAGGTACAGGAACTATCCGTAATTTTGAAAATCATTTGTGACGGGAAAAAGTACAAGTGCTATTCGTAATTTTTGTTAGAAACTACAGGGACCAATAATGATATTATGTATTTTATAGATTAGGCTACTTGATCGGTGTGTATTTATGGGTAAAAGTGTAAACCATAGTTTGAATATCATTGGTTGTTACTTACTAGGGATGGCAGTGGATCGGATATGGAACGGGTGAGGCCGTATCCATATCCATTTCCTTTTTTTTTTTTTTTTTTTTTTTTTACTTTTCATCCATCCATATCCATATCCGTCGGGTGAAGCGGGTTAATGAATAATTATTCATATCCGTTTAAATTTATTTTATTTTTAACAATTATAAGCGGTGGTTCACTATATACGATCAAAAGTAATATTTTTAATAGTTTATGCGACCGAAAGTCACATTTTACTAATCTATATAACAAATATTCAATAGATAACCTATTAAACGTGTAAAGATATCGACATGTAAGTTGCTTACTTTTAGTTACATGAAATCACATTTGAAACACTAAAGTACGATAAATACATTTGATTATTTAAACAAAACAAAATATAAGAAGAAAGTTATATTTTTAGAGAAAATATAAAGAAAGATGAATATGAATATAATTAATGAAATATCACTACATAAATGATACTAATTTGAGTGATAAATTTATATATTTAGTTATTTCGGGTGAAAGCGGGTTCATTCATGGATGAAATTTTTTCATCCACATCCATATCCATATCTATTTAGATCATCCATATCCACGAATAATCGGGTGGATCGGATGGATATCCACTGGATCGGTTATCCATTGCCATCCCTAATACTTACTGATTAGTTTAATACTTTAATTAGTTAGGAGTACGTACATGTTTTCAACATATACATTCTAGCATCGATTTCATATTAAACTTCGTACAAGTTTGACTTTTGATGATAACGCCACTTTGATCTTCAAGGAAAAGTTTATTTAATATGTATATAATTAGCTAGACGTTTAATGTGAGTTGGATGATGCATTTTAGCGAAACATAGGTTAAACACGCGCGATAGATATGTACACATGTATATGTATCGTCTTTTTAGTTTCTTGAAAATAAGAGAGACTTTAATCCCTTGTATATATATACATGAACAATGATATAAAAAAATATATTCATGATTATCAATTGGACATGACCAAATTGTTCTTACATCATGCGGTACATGTACATTTCGCTATATCTATACATTAAAATTTCCAATGACCCTCTCAATACATCTATGTTTAGGTGCCATTTTATTCTACAATCTTCAACATTATTCCCTACTAAAAATAAGAAAATTGTAATAGGTACTTTCCAAAAAAATGGCAAAAGTTGTAGGGAAATTAATAAAATCTACTTTTTGTAAGATTTAATCAAGTGAAGGAAATGTGGATGCTTCTCTCATTAGTTCTTCAAAGTCCCATTCTTCGACTTTTAGTTCATCTCCTCCATCCCAACAATTATCAAACCCTGTTGCTATGGCATGTACCTTGTGCTTATTATTGCTATAACATTGGTTCATGATGATATTGTTCATATTGTTAGTCATTACCAAGGTGTCCCTATCATCAATATTTTCACTTTGCATATCTTGATTATTATTAGCTATGTTATCTAATTGTGGGATGTTAAAAATCTCATCTTCTAACCCTATATTCCCTCCAAAGATCTCATAACATCCATGATAACTAATTCCATTACCATCTATTCCAACTTGTGTTGTTGTACCATAGCATGATCCATGCATGATAGGAATGTTTCGGCCATGATGATCACCAATTAGGGGCAATGGTTCCATCATTTGGTTCATGCTCACGCCTTGCAAGGATGATGATGTTGATCGTCGTGTTGCATCCATGTACATAGCAACAAGATTGCTAGAATCGTGCATGGACATTAACCCACCCATAACGTTGTCCCTATGTTCTGAAGATGATGAATCGTGACTTGTTATTGATGACGATGAGTTTGATGTTGGCTTCTTGAGTCTCTTTTTAACCGTCGAGTTCCAGTAATTCTTGATTTCATTATCTGTACGACCTGGCAATCGCGCTGCTATTTGAGACCACCTAAATTGAGAAAATAAGTTTAATTAGTAAAAATATGATTATATTACACGTAAATACGGTATGAATGCATGAAATGCATGGACGTTGTTGGCTTTATTTGTAAACAAAGGTATTGAAATGGACAGTGGAGTATCTTCAACTCAAAGGTTACATGTGGACACACACCTCAATTATCCTCTCTTATAGCCTTGTACCAAATTCATAAATATATATACGGTACAAATCTTTCTTTACAAAACCTTATTGATAACCACATAATTACTCAAGGACAGTTATTAAGAGTTTCAGAACTTAATTTAAGTTTTATTCAAATGTGACATTGCAAGTAAGAATTTCCTAGCAGGAATCATTGTGGATTTATTAGTCCCTAAGAGTCAATTATGATATAATTATAATTGAATATTAAATTAAATTTACTTGTATATAATAAAACAGGTTTTTAAGATGTTTTTGGTGTGATGTTAAATTGTACAAGTGTATGATGCATGTGAATATTTATGTGATAATTATGTCTTGTTACTCTTTCTTTGATCCAATTATGGAAGATAATTATTGTTATCTCCATTAGGGATTTGCTAAACGTTTGAGGTCAAAAGCACAAAGATTAAGTTTGGATCATAAGTGCGCGCAAATATAATTATGTGATTATGACTTAAATTTTTTCACTTGTTAGAGTATATTAGTTATATATAGGGATATTTAATTTTATTTATACGTGCAAGTTAGTCCAATAATGATCTATATCTATATAGTACTCTGTAATATTTCTCTATCGTATATACATAAAATGGTGTGCATGTTTAGCCTATGGTACAATTTAATAACTTCATTCAATCTTAAAATCATTTAATAATTGAACAAGTCATTTTTAATTCTAGGTGGTGCAACTAAATTTCGTTGTGTTTCTTTGTGGGAGTCATGTTTTATCATGTATACACAAGTTGTTTATTGATAGTCAAAATATGTATATATTACGAGCTAACTTCAAACGTGAAATGCACTCTTTAATGAATTTTACGCAAAACAATTATTCGACATAATTAGACGTATGTAGCTCACACTGTTTGTACTATATTTTTTTTTTACCAACAAAAAGAATTAGAGGTATGTAACTCACACTGTTTGTACTATGAAACTTGAAAATATGGAGTGAATGTTTGTACTATACTTTGAAACTTGAAATTATGGGAGTGGATGTTTTATGAAGTCGTATAATATAAACGCTTTAACTCGCATCAAGTTGTTTACGGTTAAGAATTGATTATGTACTATTAAAAATTGATTGTGTAAGAATCATCACCTAACGACTTCTTATGCATCCCATAAAAAATTACTGTAATTAAAAACACCAAGGTTTTCTAAGTAGAACTTTGAAAAATCGCTAAAAGAACTCATATACTCCATAATAAACAGAATTTTTAGCCCTCCTTTAAATAGTTGTGTGTGTATGAATCCACACACATATACATTTTGTAAAATGCTTAAATTTCTAAGTAATATATTGTTGAGTTTCCATATTAAAATGAAGGCAATCAGATACTTCATCCGCCTTCTTATAAGTTCCATTTTAACTTTTAAATTCTTTTTTTTTTTCAATTTTAATTTTAAATTAAATATTTTTATGTGTTTTATAATATTTTGATTTTGATAAAAGTTGTATTTAAAAAGCGTACTATTAACAAGTAAGAATTGACCACCTTCTTTATTTTAATTTATTTTCACAAAATACATAATTGGACGAGTTTGAGAGCATATATATATTTATAGACACAAATGGAATTAATCAAATGTTAACCAAGAATAAAAATTAAACTAAAATGGTTAATTACACAAAAGATCAAACCTGTTGCCAAGAATAGAATGAAGATGAACAATGAGTTCTTCCTCTTGAGGTGAAAAAGCACCACGTTTAAGGTCTGGCCTCAAGTAATTAATCCACCTAAGCCGGCAACTTTTACCGCATCTTTGTAAACCGGCATTACGAGCAATGTCACTCCAACAACCTTGACCATTAGTGATCATATAATTCATTAGTTTCTCATCTTCTTCGGGTGACCATAACCCTTTCCTTATTTTCGTTAAAAACGTCGTGTTATTGGCATTCGATAACATATTATTAGTGTCATGAATATTACCTCCTATAGGCTTCCTCATTAATAATATTTGCACACACACAATGAAACACAATGTGTGTGAATTGAAAGAGAGATGAGAGAAAAATGAAGTTTTATTTTTGAATGTTATAAGGTTGGAAAAAGTAGTTCTGATTTGAAGAAGTGGATTAGTTTATAAATAAACAGCCAAATGTATCTGTGTTTGTTTGTTTGTGGATGAGAGAGATGAATGGGATTGGTGATAATTATGATGATGGAGGCAGTGGGGTTTGCTTAGAAATGGGGTCATGAAATTAACATATTTAAAATCTATTAGGGTTTGTGATATATAAAAATAAAGCCAAATAACAAATGCTTAAGCTTGAATATTGTAGAATAACAATATCCATGATACATATGGTATCGTAATTATAAGCCAATTAAAAATCGACAACCAAGTTCGTCAAAATCATAAAGTTAAAAAGTGAAATGTGTTGTTAAGAGTTTCATTACTTATTTTGACTTGATCAGTTGATGATTATAAATTACTTATATTGACTTGATAAGTTGATGATCAATTATAAATTAAACCTAAATTCAGTTTGTTTTTGATCAGTCAAAATTCAAAATACATATGATATAACATATAAGATACTCCGTTATACTAATGAGAAAAACTCAATTTAGCTAGTATTGCTTTACATAACAATCAGGGCTGTTCCTGAGAGTTTTGTTACCCGGTGCGAGATGACAATAAGATACCCTATTAAGATTTATAAACTTATTACATGGAGTGTTTGAAACGTTAATTTATATTGCTCATTCTCACATTAATATCTTAGCAAATACTCCGTACAGTATAGTGTAAAAATCATAATGATAATGATAATTCATATTATAAGTGAAGTCCGAGATCGATATATTTAAAAATTAATTCAAATATCAAAATTAAGTTCTTTTTTAGTCGGAATAATGTAACTTGATACAAGAAAAAAATTAAATTTTAAAAATTAAATTTAGCTTTTTACTAAATTATTACATACTCTGTAGAATTTATTTAAGAGGGCATAAGACCATCATTAATCCTGATAAGCGTGTTGGCGTGTTGCTAGGTGGGGGTGAGGTGCGTGATGGGCGTGCTGGTAAACTGGTAAATAATGGAGTGACATGTTGAGTGGCGTGTTGGATAATGTGTTAAAATCTGATTGAAAGTTGGGTGAAAAAGAAGAAGAAAATAGTTTAAAAAAAGAAAAATTAACCAATCAAAAAAAGAAAATGCCTTACACGCTTCTTTCTTCTATGTGCTTAGAGCACACACACGCCAGAAGCACACCAGGGAGCACACCATGGTTATGAGGCGTGTTGGGTAAATTGAGGCGTGTTGGGAGGGAGCATGCTCCCGTTAGAGAGAGGGTCTAATAACCATAGCTTATTATATAAATAAATTAAAATACTACTCCATAATCAAGAGTTATCTAAATAAAAACTACTCCGTATAATTATTCTATTTAACAGTATTTAGAAACATCAAATTTGTATAGAAAAATTGTGTAGCTCGTTTAATATAGTATAACAAAGAAGCAAAATAGAAGGGAAAAAAATAGAAATATGAAGATAGATAATATTTATTGAGCTAAATATAAAGTTTTGAAAGTTACTAGATCTCACAATCATTTCACAATTATCAATTCATCGTTACTTAAAATATTCATATAGTTTCCAAATATACATGTAAATGTATTACCTACTTGTACTCTAAGGTAATGTACACATTTTCTCCCTCCAGGTCACTTCACCTTTCCCTTCTTCCTTATTCTCATTCATCTCTTTACTCATTCTCTAAAACTTGGTTATTTATTTTTATTTTTTAAAGAAAAAAAAAATTCGAACGCTATATTTGATGCCCTCTCTAATTTGATGCCCAGTGCGATCAGACCTACAACCCTACCCCAGGTCCAGCTCTAATAACAATTATAATTAGTCAATTTAAATTTATTTCATGACTTATACACACTACTAGAAAATCTGACATTAGAAACGGTAGAATCTGTCCCTAATCCGTCCCTAAACGTGTTTAGCGACGGATTTACGACAGATTGAAGTCGACCCTAATATCGCCCTCGGGAAAAATTAGGGACGGATTTAGCGACGGTACGGAAATTAGCGACGGATTAGCGACGTGCATATTAGGGACAGATTAGCGACGGACATCTTAGGGACGGATTAGCGACGGACATCTTATGGACAAATTAGCGACGGACCACTTAGGGACGGATTAGCGACAAACCCCTTAGGGACGGATTATCAACGGATTTTTCCCCTATACAAATCCATCGCTAATGATATTTTTTCTAGAGATTAATTTGTTTAAAAAATTCATTTTTCTCAAATTTTTCCAGCTTTTAAATTTCATCCACAAACCAAAACATAAATTCATAAAAGCATCAAATTATATTAAACATCTTAAATATCCATACAACATCCACTATTAAATATTCAAAACTGAGTACTATCCTCCAATCCTAAAACAATGCATTGTTCAACAACAAATATCATTTCAAAAACTTTTAAAGATTCCTAAAACAATGCATTGTTCAAAAATGAGTACTAAATCTAAGAATTTGCTAACCATAGAAAGTTCATTTACGAAAGTTTGGTAGATGCTTTGAAAACAGTTCAAGCATTTCTCTCCTAACTTCATCAGCCGCACCTTTACTATCCTCGACTTGTTTTTGAAGACGCGCCTCACGGGCTTCCATCTCTCGTTTTGCAATTTCGTGAGCTTCAAGCATCTTTGCCTTACTTTCTTCCATATCCCTTTTTGTTTTTTCATGTTCTTCTCACATCTTCTCCATCGCTTGCTTCATTCTTTCAACCTACGAAACAGTAACATGTAGAAATAAAAAGAACATAAAGTTGGTGATAGATACTTGGGTTTACAGTATACATCAACTCCCATCTTTTGAATTAGATAAACATGCTGGAACTAGTTTTGTGTTAGTTTCCATGTGATAAACTACACACTGACTTACATGAGAGGTACTCATACAATATTCAATATTAAAAAATATCTTCTTTTTTTGATTATACATCTTCCAAAAACTTTCATACCAAAACCATATAGATTTTTAAGCACCCAACTGTATATATTATGTTCTGCTCCAAATATAGAGAAATGGATACGTTTATCCAAATATGGAGAAAACAAGGGTCATCAATCATGCAAATAAAATACCACATCCAATGTAAACCAAACAGTGGCAGAAGTAGCATGTTAACTTTGATATATATATATATATATATATATATATATATATATATATATATATATATATATATATATATATATATATATATATATATATAAGAGTACTAAACATAAACACAGATCTGTGAAAATAATCGTGGGCAAGCCGTTGACCCAGACTGAACCCATGACCAAAAAATATGGGACACAATGGGTTAATAAATAATTAACAGAACAAACCTACCTCTTCCAACCCGGGTCTAACATATGAGATGCCACTATCAATAGCAGAAGGTGTGCCCATCAACACAAAACTTGGATCAGAAGATGTACTAGAACAATACGCTCTCCCTTTCTTCCTCCCTCCAGTAGCCCGTTCCCACAACTCTTGATCATGCTTTGGATGATTTTCAACTTCCGGACCATACCTCTCAATCATTAACTCTTTAAGTCATTCCTATTATATATAGATGTGAACATAACTACCAATATCACTAAGTAAACAACCTGCAATATAATCGTAAATATAAAGAAAACTTACCACAGCCTCGCGTGCCCTATCATCGACCAAGACATCAGATGAACAACTACCCTCCCCCTCAACTCTCATTTCTTTTTTGGTATGTGATGCAATTAGAAAATCTAAAGACGTTAGTGGGCAGCCCCGTTTTTCTTCCTACAAATGTTATATTAAAAGTTATTAGAATTTAAGCAAGGTTATAAATTTAACAAAATAACTTCAAATATCTTACACGTCGCTCTCGAAATGAAATAAAACCGGCAGAGCCTGTACAATGGTGGCCAGCTACAAATTTAGCCCTATTTGCTTTGTTCACCGTTGCTTTCTGTAGCCATTCAGATTTATTCCAATGATCCGTGACAAGTTTCTTCCAGTGTTCTTGCCTCATCCAGGTTGGATTATAAAGGAGGATGGGAGATAAATCATCATCTGTAGCTAGGTTTCCTGCAGCTTCAGCCTGCACGTATGCTGACTCGCGAGCAGCACTTAAATGATCTGACAATCTTCTCGTAATAGCCGCATTAAATATGTCATGAACAAACTCTTCCACTGCCGGATCCCAGCAATACTTAGACTGAAAATAGCACATATTAACTTAAGTATACAGGTTCATAACATATAACATATTTATATTATGATTAGTATATTATAATATATATATATATATATATATATATATATATATATATATATATATATATATATATATATATATATATATATATATATATATATGTTAAATTTTATTAACTGGTCAATAAGGCCATGTTAATAGCAACCTTAAAACTTCCAAACATCCTAGTTTTAACATCAATGGGGACACTTGTCCATGTTGGCCAATCTCCACAATAATAGTTAATCAGAATTGAAGTGATTGCGCGAGTAATTCGACTATTATCAGCTTTACCGTTACCTGTAGTAAAACTACACAATTAAAAAAAAAACTGACGATTAGCATTAAACTATAACATTGTCAAAATACAAATACAAATAACATATATAATACTTACTGTGACTTGTCGAGGGTAACCGAAATCTACAGCTTATTTTGATTGTTTATATTATTGTCAGGTGCATTTGAACCTAGTTCTGCTTGAGAAGACGGTGCATCTGAACATGGCTGTGCTTGAGATGAAGGTGATCCAATCTCCGAAACATTAGTTCCATTGAGGCCATCATTCTGGTCCATATGCTCATCTTCGATATCATCATCATAAGATATATATCGAGATACATTACCTCTACCTCTAGAACTGAGCCCGCGCCCACGCCCACGCCCACGACCACCTCTAACTCGGCTTGTTTGGCTACCACTTCGCCCAGCTGAGCTGCGTCCAACCATGTTTTAAGTATCAGGAAACTAAAAATAAAATAATAATCAAAAGTCAGTTTCAAACAATCTAAATTGTTGCAAATACATAAACTTTCACTGCATATAGAGAAACTTGCACTTAAAATCCTCAATAAGAGAATGTTTAAATAACTACTCTAGTAACGAAAAAGAAAATAATGGGTACCATAGCATTTTATAGATACATACTATCAATAAACAGTACCATAGCAATTTATACATACTCAGTTAACATAATAAAGAAAACTAGACCACATCAAATTTATACCATTAAAAAGCTACTGTTATAGAATTATAGAAATTTGTGATCAAACTAATTATCACAATGAATACATCCGCCAATTCACCTTGAGTAGACATGCATGTTTATCTCAAATCTCTCAACCTCCATAGCCAAAAAGCTTTCACGAACATACTGTGAATTCTAATTTTTAAACTAATTAAAGAAAGTTGTGATGTAAGCATTCTAAATTCATCTTCGCTGTTCTTATTATTCATATACATAGCCGCTTCAATCTTCCCTGTACTTAATCAAACACGAATTCATTGTTCGTGTACAATTTAGACTAACAATTAATATCAGTGTGAAAGAGGATATCTGTAAAAATATCACGAGGAATACTAAACTTCAAAAGACTAATCAAAATTATTACAGATCCAATTTCTGAAACTAATTAGAACAGAAACAATACTCAAAGAAAATTATCTCGATAAATAATTAAAAAAAAACCCTAATTTTACAATTTTCATACCATAAACAAATTAACAAAAGAAATGATAGTTATATACATACATCTATATATTTCAAGAACGAAAAAGAATCGAATACAAACCTTAATTGAAGATACAAGACGATAGGGATCGAGTGAGTAGTTCGTGCGAGTGTGATTCTGTGAGTGAGGAGAAATGGGTTTAGTAGAAAATGATATTTGGGGAAATGGGCTTGGTCTCAAATTTTCAACAAATATATTAATCGTACTCCGTATAAAAATTTGGGGAAATGGTGGGAAAAAGCCCGCCTGATTACAAGAGGAAAGTAAATATTACATCCGTCCCAAATCTATTGTTCGAGACATAAAACACATATTTTATATGTATTTTTGTTAAATTTTCAGTCTTGTCTCTTACGTCTTACATATCAATTTGTCCTATATATTGAGAAAAAAACTTTATCACATTATTTTTTTCCATTTATAAAAATTGACAAATAATTTGAGACTTCCCAAAAATGAATATTGGAAAATAGATTTGGGACATATGGAGTATTTAAAAAAGAAAAATTAGTGACATGATTTTTGAAATAAAAATTAGTGACATGAATAGGGACGACCATATATTTATATATATTTTAAAATTATGATTTAGACGAAAACGCTTAGACACCCATTTCTAAATGCATCTATATTAGTTAACAAGCATTTTTAAAAAAATACTAAGTAACGTATAAATGCGAACACACGTACGGGTAAGCATATATTCACTAACAACGATTATGCAACTTATATATATATAAACACTATATAGAAGTATAGAAGGTATACATCCGACGAACGTATACCATATTGATGTATATATGATATATTTGATAGTATAAGTGTATTCTAAGACATTTTGCAACTTATGTGTGTTCATTCGTGCTCGTAAACTCGATATATTCTCTATTATAAAAACATCTGTCCCAAATCCGTTCCTAATACTCTGATTTACCGACGGATTAGGGACGACCATATATTTATATATATTTTTAAATTACGATTTATACGAAAACGCATAGACGCTCATTCCTAAATGCATTTATATTTGCTAACAACCATTTTAAAAAATACTAGTTAGCATATAAATGCAAACACTTGTTCGGGTATGCATATAGTCGGTAACAACGATTATGTAACCTATATATAAAAATACTAGATCGAATGTATACATCTAACAAACATATAATGTATTGATGCATATATGTTATATTTGATAGTACAAGTGTATCCTAAGACATTTTGGTACTTATACATGTTCATTCGTATCGTAAACTCGATAAAATCTCAATTATAAATAACATCCATCCCAAATCTTTCCCTAATATTTTGATTTACCGGTGAATTAGGGACGGCCTAATATTTACATTTACATATTTTTTAAAATTACGATTTAAACGAAAACGCATAGACACTTATTCCTAAATGCATCTATATTAGTTAACAAACATTTTTAAAATTACTAAGTAGCTTATAAATGCAAACACCCGTACGGGTATACATATATTCACTAACAACGATTATGGAACCTATATTAAAAACACAAGATCGAAGGAATAGATGCGACAAACGTATCATGTATGTATGTATATATATATATATATATATATATATATATATATATATATATATATATATATATATATATATGAGATATATTTGATAGTATAAGTGTATTTCAAGACATTTTAGTACTTATACGTGTTCATTCGAGCTCGTAAACTCGATAAAACCTTAATTATAAAAACCATCTGTCCCTAATCCGTCCCTAATATTATGATTTTACCGACGGATTATAGACGAATTTATGGATGAAGCAAATCCGTTGGTAATCCGTCGCAAAGCATTATATTTAGGGACGGATTACGGACGGATTTATGGACGTAGCTAATCCGTTGGTAATCCGTCACAAAACTTATATTTAGGGACGGATTTATGGACGTAGCTAATCCGTTGGTAATCCGTCACAAAACTTATATTTAGGGACAGATTACCGACGGACGAGTTACCGTAGTTAATCCGTCGCTAAACCGTCGCAAATGTGGGTTCGTTGGAAACTTGTCAAAAATCCGTCGGTATTTAGGGACGGAATTTTTGACCGTCGCAAATCCGTGGCCAATTCCAGATTTTCTAGTAGTGACATTATGCATATATACATATATTACATATATAATATATATAATGATAATGATTTACGATATAACAAAGGGTATGTAATACATTTTAATGAACAACAATATTAATATATATTACTCCATCCGTCCCAGATTAATTGTCTACAGATAAAAAAAACACGCAGTTTAAAAAATGTCATTATCACACTGTAATTTTTCTGTACTTTTTTCTAATTTTATAGTTTTACCCTCAATTAATTAATTATAAAACTCTAACTTTTGTAGTATAATTAATTCATTAGGGAAAATATTGTAAACTTCGTTAAATTTACTTTTCATTTTTGAAAGTGGACAATTAATTTAGGACAGTTCGAAAAAAAAATACTTGACACTTAATTTGGGACGGATGGAATACTGTACAACTGAGTGCAAGCTTATTTAATATGAAAAAAAACGTCAAGATAAAATGCATTCGTGTATTTGAGATATCCATATTATGTATTCGCAGATGTACGTGAACTAGATATATAAATGAAACGTCTTGAATTTCTGTTACTCCAATCTGATCTAGTTTCGTCACTATCAAGAAGATTCCATATAACCAAATATCGAAGTATTTTGCATGAAGCAAAATTTCAAACAGTTACAATCTTCGTCTATATATATATATATATATATTGGACCAATCCATGGATAAGCACTAAAAGGGGCACAAACTGGATAAGTAAAATTTCAAATTTTTTTTTTAAAAAAAACGATCATTTAATATGCAAATAGAAGAAAACGAAAAAAAATTTAAAAAGTTTTTGAACAAAATCGTTCGAAAATCGATGATGAATGGTAAACATCGATGATGAATGGTAAAAATTGATGATGAATGGTAAAATTAACCATTCATCTGGTTAATTTATCATTCATTTTTGTTCGCGATGAATGATAAAATTAATCAATGCTAAAAAAAACCAGATGAATGGTTAATTTAACCATTCATCTGTTTATGATGAATGATAAAAAAAACAGATGAATGGTTAATTTAACCATTCATCTGATTTTTTTTAGTATTGATTAATTTTATCATTAATCGTAAACAAGATGAATGATAAATTAACCCGATGAATGGTTAATTTTACCATTCATCATCGATTTTTGAAAGATTCTGAACTTTTTTTTTTATGAAAAAAATTGATTAGAGGTGCATTTTAATGCAGATTTATGAATGTAAAAAAAATTTAAAAAAAAAAATTTTATTTTGCTTATCCGGTTTGTACTCCTTTTAAGCTTATCCATGGATCGTGCCCCTATATATATATATATATATATGGGCAGGATCAATGGGGAACTAACCAATCGGGGGGAAGCGGGGGGAAGCAAAAAAAATAAAAATTTCGTTTTTTTTGAAATTTTTTTTTCCGGCATCAAGATCACACGAAAATATGAACATTTAGAAGAGACACTTCGTGATGAATGTTATTATTTAGGCGGGAAAACGATCGACAAAAATAACATTCAAGATAATATTGTTCGTGAAGAATATGAACGCTTTTTTTCTTCATGTTTTGTGAAGTAAAATTTAGCCCGATTTAGAGTTTAGGGTTTAGGGTTTGGTGTTTTGGGTTTATGGTTAGGGTTTAGGGTTTGGTGTTTTGGGTTTGGTGTTTTGGGTTTATGGTTAGGGTTTAGGGTTTGGTGTTTTGGGTTTATGGAATAAACCCAAAACACCAAACCCTAAACCCTAAACCCTAAACTCTAAACCGTTCGTGTTAAAAACTCAATCTAAATCCTAAATATAAACCCTAAATCAAAACCCTAAACCCTAAATTTCTAAACCCTAATATCTAAACCCTATAAACCCTAATATCTAAACCCTAATATCTAAACCCCAATAGCTAAAACCTCAAAATACGCTCGAAAAACACGATAATTGTTATATATTACTTCTTCGAGCGTTTTCCCGCCAAAATAAAAACATTTATCACAAAGTGTCTCTACTAAATGTTCATATTTTCATATCATCTATAATGTTCGTGAACAAAATTTTTTCAAAAAATGAAAAAAAAAAACTTTTGTTTCCCCCCGCTTCCCCCCGAATGGTTACTTTCCTCTTGATCCTACCAATATATATATATATATATATATATATATATATATATATATATATATATATATATATATATATATATATATATATATATATATATATATATAGTGGACCAATCCATGGATAAGCACTAAATGGGGCACAAACTGGATAAGTAAAATTTTAAATTTTTTTTTATAAAAAAACGATCCTTTAATATGAAAATAGAAGAAAACGAAAAAATTTTAAAAAGTTTTTGAACAAAATCGTTCGAAAATCGATGATGAATGGTAAACATCGATGATGAATGGTAAAAATTGATGATGAATGGTAAAATTAACCATTCATCTGGTTAATTTATCATTCATTTTTGTTCGCGATGAATGATAAAATTAATCAATGCTAAAAAAAAGCAGATGAATGGTTAATTTAACCATTCATCTGTTTATGATGAATGGTAAAAAAAAACAGATGAATGGTTAATTTAACCATTCATATGGTTTTTTTTAGCATTGATTAATTTTATCATTAATCGTAAACAAGATGAATGATAAATTAACCCGATGAATGATTAATTTTACCATTCATCATCGATTTTTGAAAGATTTTGAACTTTTTTTTTATGAAAAAAATTGATTAGAGGTGCATTTTAATGCAGATTTATGAATGTAAAAAAAAATTAAAAAAAAAATTTTTATTTTGCTTATCCGGTTTGTACTCCTTTTAAGCTTATCCATGGATCGTGCCCATATATATATATATATATATATATATATATATATATATATATATATATATATATATATATATATATAAAGCTTTTGTCCAAATGTCATCCAACCCATGATTTAAGGGCCACTTAGGAGAGAGGTAACACTCACATAAAACCTATACATATACAAGATTTGTTCCTATTTTTTTTTACCTCATAAACTACCTATACATATAGATAGATACACCACATCATCAACCCATGTGGCCCAAGTTTTTAAAATCAGATTCAAATTTGAATTTTTAGTGCCCTTCCCAAGACTTACTTTTTGCAGGACAGCATGTGCAAAAAGCATCTTCTTGAACTTCAATTTAGATCTACAGATATAATAAACTGTACAATCTCTCTCCACATCCTTCAACCTTCTTCTTCAAGAACGATTTGTGTAAGAAACCCTAATTACATCCACGCCATGCCATTCCGTACACTGCATCCTTAATCCTCTCATACACCGCATTCCTAATTCATCTGCTACAAACTCTAATTACATCCACGGCATGCCCCTTTTCGAGATTGATCAAAATTCACGCACCAATACCTTTCTACATACTAACAAAGGTTATAACTTTTAACCCTTTCCTTAAGGGTTTTCATGCATCAAAATTCATGCCTCATTTTAGGGTTTTCACGTTCTTAATCGGTTCTTTGATGCCTTTTTTTGCTTCCTTCTTCTGGATTTCTTATTTTCCCCATCGATGGTTGTTCTGTTGGGTGTTTGATCGTCGAATTTCTTTTAGGGTTTACACTTTTTGAGTTGACGCTTGATAGTTTCAGGTGGTTGTGGTGGGTTTATCACCATCGAATTGCAGTTAGTGTCTCCACTTGACGCTGAGGTAATGCTCTATTTACACTTATAATTGTCAGCTTCGAATTTTTGTTGAGGCGTTTTCCCTTTGAAGTGATGTTTTGTTTGGAATTCATAATGGTCGAGATTCTATCCCGCTTTGTTTCTTTAAGTTAGCTTGACTTTTGAATAAAGATTGCAGAGATGCTGATGTTCCATTTTGAACTCATAACGATAGAGAATCTATGCTGCTTCGTTTTGCAGGTAACCTCTACAGTTATAACTTGACCCTTAAATGACAAAAACATGATGATATCTTAGCATGACAATTTTTGAATTGCAGCCATGGTGCCCTGTTTTCTGTTATTAGTTTATTGGTTATTATTCTTAATTCTTAAAATTATTACAATACATGCGGATTACTGTTCGTCAGGTTTTTTTATTGATTTAATTACCTGTTTATTTATTGTTATATATAGTATTATGTTTATGGGATATAACTTATAAAGTTAATTGGCTTGGTTGGTAAACATTGCTATATGCTGAATACAACTATGTGGCTTCAAAGCGTGTTCCAATTGTCTATTTACACTAAAAATGTTTTTGTATCTTAGCATGGCATCCTCCGGAGTGCAACCATGACAACTCATTTTCAGTTGCTAGGATTATGCATATGTGTGAGCCAGGGACAGAACCACAATGATTTGCAAACATATTGTTTTTTAGTGGTATTTTTAAGTGACAGCCTATATTCGTACTAACGTTTGTGTTTTCTGATGCTGACATTTTTTAATTAAATCGATAAACTTCATAGAAAGAAGTTTAATATACCAGGTTGTGATGATAATATTTCAAAGGTTGTGTTGAGAAATGAGAAAAAATGGTTCCCCGTCTTGACGAGGCAACCTACAGTTTGCAGCCACGGGGTTCCTATTCTCTTACTTGATATTACCCACTTACCTGAGCCTATGTCCAAATAAAGATGAATAAACTTCATAAAATTAAGTTTAATATAAAAGGCTATGATGATTAATTTGTAACGGTTTTCTCGAGTTCTGAGAAATAAAGGTCTTGCGTTATGGTGACGCAACTTAGAGTTTATGAAGCATATAAATAATTTTCTAATCCATTTATAATTAATTTTATGAACTATAATTTTAACCCCTAATATATCAGGCTTTTGGTAAAGATGAAGCCGTTCGACGATCTATTTCTATAGTTTATACTTCAAATTAGGGTTTTGGTAAAGATGAAGCCGTTCAACGAACAACGAAACCCTATCTTGCGAGAGAATTCTGTTGATACTTCACCGTCAAGGGTTTACTTTTGATTCTGTTGCGGATGCCGATTCTACTCAGGTGATATATTTTATTTTTTTGTTATGGAGAGGACATTTAGATTCAAATATGGATGAAATAGTTTTTCTAATTTTGCTGCATTTTATGTCTGTTCAGGTTGATAATTTTAGTTGTTAAAATTAGGGTTCAAGTTTTTGAAAGGCTTCAAGAAAGCATAACATGATCAAGAATTTGTATAATCATTCTGTTCTATTCACGATTTGAAAGGCTCCAAGTTAAGGTTTGTAATTTCCTTTTTTATATAATTACTCTAAATTTCTTATCGATAATGATTCTAATTTATGGTTTTTATTTGGAGTACGAATCATACAATCAATCACAATTAGTAATTCAGTAATTATATACGTATAGTAGATGTATGTATAGATAGATTTTGAATTATACTGTAACACCCTGATTTTGAATTTTTATTTTTTTTATATACATATATATCACAGCGGAACACTGAATTACATAAATACCCTTAGATAACATTTACAAACCATAGTTATCAATTTAGCTTAGTTAACGTTACTACAATATTCCAAAACGTTGGTGTTACGTGAGAACATTATAAAACCAGAAAACATCAGAGTTAAGCACGTAGTCAAACATGTCTTCAACCCAACAGCAACACCCATCCTAACCAGCAGTACCTAAACCTGCAAGGGGTGGAAATGTGGGGGGAATTAGCACACAGCTAAGTGAATGGATACTATCTAACAGACCAAGCATAAACAACTGAACATGCAAGGGATCACAGATATGCTAACGTCCTGAACTAGCATATAATAACTGACAATATGAGGATCGGCGGCTTGTACGAGCACACGACGTAGTTGATCAAGCTACAGTCTACCGATAGTCCGCTTTACTGATTTCACTGCATAACCGTCCAGACGCAACACATGCGTCCTTCTATGCTATACTGAACAATCAGTAACTCATGACCCGACCAGGCTACCACAGTCGACCTCACATCAACCCTACCTTGCCGCCTCGGTGGGTTCCCAACCTTGTCGCCTCGGTTGGTGTCCAACTAATAGTGTGCACATAAGATCACAGATAAATAGTCATGCAATCGTCCTAACTAGCATGGCAATATAAAACTACGCATGGTAATCGTAATTAACATAATCATAGTAATAAAGAGTCTGAACAAGTAGCGTGTCAGCTACTTAATACTCTATCCGGAGATAGACCCACTCACCGATTACACGCAACTGAAGGTTCTCAGAGGTCTAATCTTTCCGAGCCTTCACCTTTTTCTTTATCACCTGTGAATCATCACATAATATCTCAAGTTAGTATTATATCCAAGTATTAATACACAACTTTACATTCAACGGAAAATATTCACATAACAGGCAAGGTTTTCGAGCAACATGAGGTTCTCGAGCAAATTCGAGTTTTTCGAGCAAATCGAGTTTTTCGAGCAGATCGAGTTTTTCGAGCGAATTCGAGTTTTTCGAGCAGATCGAGTTTTTCGAGCGACTCAAGTTTTTCGAGCAGTAACATGTTTTCGAGCAGAAGGTTCTCGAGCACTGTTTTCGAGCAAGTTTCGAGCACTGTTTTCGAGCGAGTTTTTCGAGCAGCTTCTTCTTCACCATCATCTTCGCTGATTTGGTGATTTTAAGCCAAAAAAACTCGATTTCAAGTTTTATAGTCCAAATTCAAGCATAAAGAAACATACCAATCATACATAAACACTTTTCCTAACTATAAACATCAAAATCTATCATTTACAATCAAGATTTGGGATTAATTCATCCCAAAATACCCATTTTATCATAAACTCAAGTTCTAACACACAATTCATCATTTTTAACAAGTTCTTGCTCAATTCACAGCATAATTAGATCATATAAACTATATAGCAACTATTACTAACATCAATTAAGCATTACAAACACAAAACATGAAGATTCAAGCTCAATTTCATCAAAAACCCACTTTACACCCAAAACCCAATTTCTATAAATTAAAGCACGAATTCAAGCAAGCTAACCTGGATAAATGATCACAAGGATGATAAGATTCAGATCCTAAAGCCTCTTAATTCAATTTGTGACTTGGATTAGATTAGGGTTTGAGAGTGAAAGAGTTTGGTACGTACTAGTTTTGAGAATTCTCTAGAAATGAGAAGAAGAAAGCAGTTTACACTATTAAGATGGTATTAAAACCCATACCCCACAACACACGGGTATTTATCAGTTATCTAATATCTTTCGCACTTAATTTGGCAACCCTAACGGAGTCCAAATTTAACAAACAAACCATCTCTGTGACCCTTGTCACAAACTGGTCTTAACCAACTAATCAATTAATAATAAATATATTATTAAAATAAAAGCATATTTTAACTTCAAATATAAACCTAAGGGCAATTAAGTAATCTTACTTCTAACCCCGGTTTTTACATATACAATAAGGCAAATTATAAGGCATTTGAGATGGAGTCGTTGAAAACACGTCATTTGTTAGGGTTTGAAACAACTCAGCCGCACAACACATTCTTCTCACCAATTCTCGATTTTTTCATATAATTCGATGGCCATTTAAATCTGCTAATATATATCAGTGACTCATGAGTGCCATCGTCGATGGATTTGATATTGAGAAAAATATTTGTTGGAACGAGTATCTGGATGAATCGATTGCTAACATACTGAATCAATCTATTGATAACATAAGGTCATGTATTGAAGACGAGGCCAGAGGATAAACCATATTATGTGGACAATGGGAACTGATTTCCGGTATCAATATGCAGTTTCATGGTTCAGGCAGATGGATAAATTTATACACTATGTTAACTAGGTATTGGCATTTAAATTGATACACAGTTTCTTTCTTTATGTATGTTGTTTTTGTCTAATTTACTGGTGAAGGAACTAATAACTGATAATTGTTAAAGGATGGGCATGTAAATGCGTTATATTCTACACCATCAATCTACACAGATGCAAAAAACTCATCTAATGAAACATGGCCTCTGAAAACTTACGACTTCTTCCCGTAAGTACACTGTGAAAAAATATATATAATACTGTATCCTGTCTATTGTCTTATTGATTTAAAAAATAACCAATTTAAAATGTTTAATTACGCAGATAAAGCAAATACGTATTGGACAGTAATCCGTTACTAGCAGGCCTACTTTCAAAGGCTATATCAGGACAATGAGTAGTTATTATTTGGTAAGTTCTCTTTATAACGCATTTATTTCATCGTTTTTTTTAATTAAAATCTCACCACCCTTTGTAACAAATACAGGCAGCAAGGCAATTAGAATTTTATAAAGGCAGGAATAGTTCTGGACCAAATACAAATGCCCTGGCTAATGCATTGGCAATAGCCCAACATAATGATGCAGTTAGCGGTACACAAAGGCAACATGTGGCTGCAGATTATGCATTGCGTATCTCAAAGGGGTATGCAGAGGTAGGATTTTATCTGATATCAAGGAGAATATCTATTTTTGTCAATAATTAATGGTAATTGAAGTGAAAAATATATTCGATATTATAGTTTCACGTATCTGCATGCATCAGAATCAATTGTTTCTTCATTAGAATCTTTAACAGCTTCAAGATCAAGTTCCAACCATGAAAAAAGAGTTGGTGTGTTTCAGCAGGTATTTTATGCATGCTTACACAAATCACATAAAAATGCAACTTTCTCTTTGTTTTTTTGTCTGCTTAAAATTTTGGCCTTATCTACTTATTACTCTCATATTTCAGTGTCCTCTACTTATTACTCTCATATTTCAGTGTCCTCTACGAGGCCAGAGGTAATGATAGACTATAACTAACTCTGTTAGTTATAAAATGCTCATGATAGACTATAACTAACTCTGATATATAATACAGGATAGACAATTTGTCGATGAATTCAGAATCATATTTTATATTTTACATAAATAGTTTCTTTAATATATGCTCTAAACAGAGA